>NC_065537.1:41233183-41518183 GCF_932294415.1 Quercus robur
GATTTTTCACCTTGTTTGACATGACACGAATTATATTCATTACCATGTTAGTTTACAAGATTTTTATAATATAATTGGTAATAACTTTAACTTCTTTAAAAAATGATAATGTAAAAAATTGACATTTGGCTCTTGTTTTTTTTTTTTTTTTTTTTTTAATTTTCATTTTAATTAGGTAAATAGTATGTTTTTTGGATGATGTTCATCAGCACTTTAACTAAAAAGTAAAGACTTAAACCCCATTTGGTTGCAAAGAAAGCAGAGGAAAAGAAAAGAAAAGAAATTTTCAATTTCTGCTAATAAAATGACATCTCATTTACTTATGGAGATGCAATTAATTTACTTTCTAATTAAGGACACGTAATAATTCAAAGGATAGCTTAGATGGCATAAAAATATTATTTTGATATTAATGTTAGATACATCAATTCTTTTCATGTACCGCTTAATAATAAGGATTATTTTGACAAAATACCAAAAGTTTAGA
Organism: Quercus robur; assembly: GCF_932294415.1. Taxonomy (NCBI): domain Eukaryota; kingdom Viridiplantae; phylum Streptophyta; class Magnoliopsida; order Fagales; family Fagaceae; genus Quercus; species Quercus robur. Next base: position 41,233,671 of record NC_065537.1, read on the forward strand.
AACAAAATTGACATGTTTAAAATGTTAAAAACCATTTTGATACATAGTATAAGTGTTAAAGACTAAAATAGTAATTAAACATGTTTTATTATATATTTTTATTAAAGATTAAATTCTATAAGGATGTGGTTCAAAACCCAAGTTTCACACCCTCTAATTCCAACATGCCACATCATCTTATCACGTATTAAAGAATAAGAACAATCACACTCAATCAATTATTATACTCATCTGAAAATTCAACTAAATTGGGAGTTTATTAAGATGTTATTAATTGTGGTATGATGTAATAAATTTTAAGTAAAATGTTGATGTGACATCTCTTATTGGATGGTGTAAAATAGGAGTGTGCTTTGGCCTTCCAGCAGCTTAAGGAATATCTCTCTCATCCACCTATCATGTCTAGTCCTGAGATAGATGAAATTTTATTTGCTTATACTGCTATGGCCCCTCATGTTATGAGTTTGGTGTTGATATGAGTTGATAGTAGCGTACAACGGCCAGTCTACTATGTGAGCAAGTCACTACATGAGGCCGAGATTCGTTATCTACCACTAGAGAAAGCCATCCTAGCGGTAGTGCATGGTACACGAAAGCTTCCCCATTATTTCAAAGCACATACTGTTGTCGTCCTGACTCAGCTTCCATTCAAGGCTGTACTTCGAAGTATTGACTACATGGGAAGGATTGCTAAATGGGGCATAGTTCTAGGGGCTTTTGATATCAAGTATATGCCTCGTACCTCTGTCAAGGGCCAAGTCCTCGCTGACCTGGTGGCTGAGTTCGCTGAACCGGTGGCTGAGTTCGCTGAACCCCTATTAGAAGAAGTGGCAGCAATGCAGAACATAGATGAAAAATCGGTTGGCACAATCTCCCTACAAAAGCCTTTATTGTGGAAAGTATATGTAGATGGTGCAGCAAATCAAAGAGGCTCTGGAGTGGGGCTAGTTTTGATCTCACCTAAGAAGCTCACCATTGAGAAATCATTAAGATTAGGCTTTTCAGCCACAAATAATGAAGCTGAATATGAAGCTTTGTTGGAAGGAATGTCCATGGTTCAAAGGATGGGAGGAAATGCAGTAAAGATGTTTTCGAACTCAAGACTGGTTATCGGCTAGGTGAAGGGCGAACAAGAAACAAGAGATGAGAGAATGCAAGGGTATTTAAGTCAAGTTAGACATTTGCAATTAGGATTTGAATCCTTTAGCCTACTGCATGTCCCTAGAAGTGGAAATACACATGCCGATTCCCTAACCACGCTTGCAACCTTCTCGACGTAAAGCCTACCTCGGGTTATCCTTATAGAAGAGTTGTGCAAACCCACAGAGGTAAAGGGAAAGGTGGCCGAGGTTCATCAAGTTAGAGTAGGGCCTAGTTGGATAGATCTCATAGTACTATTTCTGAGAGAGGACATCTTGTCGGGGGATAAAACAGAAGTTGACAAAAGACAAAGAAAGGCACCTCATTTCTAGTTATTTGATGACCAAAAGTTGTACAAGCGCTCTTTTTCTGGGTCATATCTACTCTGCATTCACCCTGAGGCATCAGAGCTACTCCTTGAGGAATTGCATAAAGGGATTTGTGAAAGTCACACAGGAGGCAGATCTTTATCTCATAGAGCCATCACTCAGGGCTATTAGTGGCCAAATATGCAGAAAGAAGCACAAGAATATGTGAGGAAGTGTGATCAATGCCAAAGATGTGCATCAAATATACATCAACCAAGGGGAGTCCTTAACCCCCTATCCAACCCTTGGTCGTTTGCTCAATGGGGCTTAGATATCGTTGGCCATTTCTCCAAGGCCGCAAGGAACAAAAGATATTTGTTGGTTGGCATGGACTACTTTACTAAATGGGTTGAAGCTGAGCCCTTGGCGAATATTAGAGACATGGATGCCAAGAAATTTGTCTGGAAAAACATTGTCACCCGGTTTGAAGTCCTTCGTACCCTCATCTTGGACAATGGCCTTCATTTTGATAGCAAATCTTTCAAAAGATATTGCTGTGATTTGAGAATTACGAATAGATATTCTACACTAGTTTATCCCCAAGGGAATAGACAAGCCGAGACTGTTAACAAGGTCATAGTAAATGGACTCAAGAAGAGATTGGATGATGCGAAGGGAAAATAGATGGAAGAGCTACTGCATGTCCTGTGGACGTATCGAACCATACCTCGCAGGTCAACAGGGGAGACTCCCTTTTCAATGACCTATGGAGTCGAGGTCATTATTCCTTTAGAAACTGGCTTCCCAACCCTAAAGACCAGCTTATTCAGTCCGAGAAGTAACAATGAGTTGTTAGAGAAAAGCTTAGACTTTATTGAAGAAAGAAAAGAAAGTGCAATGGTTCAATTGGCATGCTACCAACACAAACTCAAGCAAGGTTATGATGCCAATGCAAAGCTGAGGCCATTAGTGCCTGGTGACTTGGTATTGAGGAAAGTTCTGGACACTACAAAGAACCCAGCAAGGGGAAAGTTAGGGCCCAATTGGGAAGGACCATATCGCATCACCTTAGTGGCTGGTATAGGGGCATATTTTCTAGAAGACTTAGATGAGCATATAATACCACGCCCTTAGAATGTAAACAAACTGAAAAGGTATTATTATTAATGAAAGTTTTCTTTGTCAATGTGTTCATTTGTTGTATAAATGCATTATACTTCCCATTGTTCAATCCTTATAAGTGTTAAATAGATCCTAAGGCATGTCAAGTCTCTCAGACCATATGCTTAGGTGAAATTAACACTTAATGACACCTTTATAAATGTTAAACAAATCCTAAGTTATGTCAGGTCTCTCGGACCACATGCTTGGGTGAAATTAACACTCAATGACATCCTTATAAGCGTTAAATAGATCCCAAGTCATGTCAGGTCCCTCAGCTCACATACTTGGGTGAAATTAATACTCAATGGCATATTTATAAGCGTTAAACAGATCCTAAGGCATGACAGGTCTCTTGGACCACATACTCGGGTGAAATTAACATTGAATATCTAATCCCCCAGACCATATACTTAAGGGAAATCAATATTTGATAGTATATTGCTAAGTATTAACATTAGGGTACTTATTTGTCCTTCACTAATTGGTGAAACAAGTCTAGGATTACGCCCAAACTCCTCGGATTGTTACTTTTGAACAGGCTAAAAGTCTTCATTTGTTTGTCTAAGTGTTGGGCAGAATGTAGGATGTTGCCCCTTCTACTTTTTACAAAGTAAATTACTTACCTATAATAGATTCGATCTTCATTACAGAAGGATCAAGTCACAGTACAAGTATGTGGCAAATCTTTTTACAACTGATATTTAGTCAAATTATTTAAGTTGATAACAAGTTGCTATCATTAGATATTAAAGAAAGAGTTATAACAGTTCAAGTCTATTGGCAATAGTCATAATCTTAAAGTCATATAAAATAAAAACACATAGAATAAGAAGAAAATTCTTTTCATTAATCAAAGAAAAGTGCATTACAAATGGTGGCAGAATGCCATTACAAAAGAAATATATACACATAGAAAGCTGCAAAAGAAAATCCTATACTTAGGCCTTCGCCTGTGGAGGGTCCTTCTTAGGATCAGCCTTCTTGGATTGGGAATCCTCGGCTTGAGACTTAAGCTCTACGTCCTTGGCTTGGTTAACCACATCCCTGATTGTAAGGGCGTCCTCGGAAGGCTTGGCCATCATCGGAGACTGAGTCTCCTCACCCATTCCAAGAAGGAAAGATTGGGTGGTAGAGAATTGCTCGAGGAGGGGGACCGCATTCGGAATCTCTCAAATATCCTTCGAGAAGAAGATATTCTCGACCCTCCTCATCTTGGAGTCTGCAGGGACTCTCACCCGGTCCATTGCTACTCCCCAAGACTCGGTGCAATAGTCCCTACACACTACGCCCACCTCCTTCGCTAGTCGGGTCTTTGTCTCCTGCACCCCATGCTCATAGGATGCCTTCACCATGGCCTCAGTGACTTCCCTGGCCACTCGACCTACATCCTTGGTTTTCTGCAGCTCCGCCTTAAGGTCCAAAACAGTTTGTTTTTCGATGGCCAGGTTTATCTCGGTAATGTGCAATTCCTGGCGCTGATCCTCGAACTGCCTCTCTGTGGTTTTTAGGCCTAGGCGAGCCTTTTCCGCCTCCTTTAACTTCTCGGGCAACTAGGCATGCCCTTCTTTAAGGGCTCCGAGAGCCTTCTCAACTTCAAAACGGGAGTGGGCCTCAACTTTAACCTCATCATGAGTGTTCCTGACCCACTCCTCGGCCACATTAACTTGTTGAGTGAGCTACATGATAATAGCAGAGTGATCAAACATATGCATATGAATGAATATGAATCCTTGTATTAAACTCAGAAGAGTATTGACTGACTTACCATGGCGAGGTCCCTCTTCAATGACATAAAGAGGTAAGGTTGCCTAGTACGCTTGAGGTCTTTCATGTCCCTAGGGAGAAGAAGAGGTTACTCTAGGGCCTCAACGAGGACGGTGGCGTACCCCCTTTAGGACTCCTAAATCGTGGCATCTCAAGAAATGGGAGCACCTTCCACCTCTAGGAGCACTGCCCTCGGTGTACTTCAGCTTCATCCTGGCTTTCCTCTGATTTGGCCCTTTTGTCTTTGGGATCCTTAGCCTTCTTTTGTTGTTTGGCCCCCTTTTGAGGCGCCACCTTGCCTTCCTCCAGGTCCTCAACTGGCCTTTTCTTTCTTAAGTTTGAGATGGCCTTCAATTCAAGGTCAATAGGGGGCAGAGATGGAGGAAGAGAAAGACTAGGAGGAACTTGGGTCTTAGGAACTTCTTTTGAAATTAACCCTTTGTTCTTGTTTGCCAGCAGCCCCTTTAAGTCGGTCCTTGGCTTCAAATCCATGCCTTCTTCTTTGACCTCTGAGTTAGAGTTGACCTGAGCAATTACCAACCTCGGAGAATGAACAGCAGAAAACCTATCCAAATTGGCCTCAGAGTCCGAGAGCTCTACCGGCCTTTCTGGTACTTCGCCTTCCTCCTTAAGGTGAAATTGGTCGATCTCGACCTAGAGAGATAAATGTGTGGAGGCTATCCTCTCTCTCGGAGTAGCTACTTCTTGAGGGGCGCGTTAAATGGGCAACTCAACGGGTGTGAGATCTCTTCGAGCCAAAAATTTGGGCTTAGAGACATCTATGCGGTTCAGCCTGGAGTCACCAACCATTATTGCCTGCCCCGCGTCTTGGAATTGGCGAGACAAAGGCTCGTAATCTAAGATCAAATGAGTAGCTTTTAACTGTTCATCTTTGCTTATAAATACCTAAAAACCTCAGCAACTTGTTGAGACCCGATACGTTGACAAAACTAAGTCTTAGGGCAACGTGGTTTTTATGTGTAAAAAGAATCCTAGGAGAAAATTACGGTTAGATTAATTAAGACTATTATCCGAGAAGAAGAGATGTTAAGGCGGAGTTCAAAAAAGAGAAATTTTGCTAAAAAAAATTAAGAATGTTAAAATCCCCTGCCAAAAGGACTAATCCTAAAGTACCCCACCTGTCTCTCCCACCCAAGTTGGGCAATGAAGACCGTTGTTCCACTCCCCAAAGACAATCAGGTAGTCATCCTTCATGCCCTTATTAGATTTAAGGAGGCAAGATATCAGTCTGACGACCTCGGACTGGGACTTGAGAAAGTATCCCGCGTCGGCGAACTTGTGGCACTCATACATGTGAACCACATCATGCCATATGAGCCCCAAGCCCATCTACTCGTTGAGAGCATCTACACAACCCAAGACCCTAAATAGGTTAGGGGCGCACTGATGGGGAGTTAGTCTATGGTTAATTAGGTAATCCCTGGTTATACTACCCATGGGAAGCATCATTCCTCCCTTTATGAAAGCAATCATGGGAATGACGACTTCACCCACTCTTTTGTCTATAAGTATTCGGTCCGGCGGACAATATTCTAAAACCACCCCCTATGGGATATGGTACTTGGTCCTAAAACCCTCCATGCTAGCCGGAGAGTCAACTTGATGTTTAAACCTACCCATTTAAACAAACTAAGAAGATGCGAAAGAAATTTTTTGGAAAGAAAGAAGGCCGAGGAGTTGGCCGAGAAGAAGAAGAAAAATTTAAAGAGACAGAAACTTACAAAAGTAAGTGTGTTAATCCTGATCCTTTAGAAATGATCTTTCGAAAATTTCTTAAGGAAAGAATTATGGACGCTTAGGAATTTAGAGTGTTTTTTGAGTTGAAGTGCTGGGATTCTCTGGAGTACTTGAAGATCTGTGAAGTAAAGAAGAAAAGGAGTTCCCTCAAGGCTTTATATAGAGGGAGGAAATGAGTGGGAATACTCCCGCTCAAAATTCTAAGAAAAATATCAGCCATTGGATTGGCACCTCATCGTTGGATGCGGGGAACATAACGCTGTCTAGAACAATTAATGACGCCTCGTGGGCTACGAAGCATTAGTAGCAATTATAAGGTGCGTAAAACTGCACTCCCGCACAGGTGAATCAAGGAATCAGTTGGTCTTATCTCTTAAAAATCAAAACCCCACTTTTCTCCTTGGATGAGAGGGAAAAATCGGAGTTTTGAGAGGCTATTGTAGAGATAAGGGGCCAGAATCATATATTGGGCCTTGGGCTTTGTCCGAGGATGTTGAATGGTCCGAGGAGGAACAAATAGTTATTAGGAGTTCCAATTTAAAGTCTCATGAGTAAGGAACGAATGGAAGGCGGTCCGAGATGGACCTCCTTCTCGAATATGATGAAGACAACTCAGATATGTCTTCTAGCAATTAGAGTGACCCTCCAAGAAGCTCCAATGATAGGAACGTGCATCATGAACATACGAGAAGGAATGAAACCAAAAAATATCTAAGGGAAAGTTGTTACCACCATATTAAATGCATTGTAGCTACTTTTCTGGCCGTATTTATGTGGAGAAGACCTTTAAACAGTGCTACCTTTGCTACCGCAACTCATAGAAAGCCAAAGAGGGTGTCCAATGGGACAGGTACTCAAGTAAAAGTTCAGATGATCAACAAGTGTAGAATCAAGATAGTCCAAAGGGAGCAATATAATGTGAGAGACCCTCCATGAGAAAAAGGATTGAAAAAGAAGAGAGAGAACACTGTAGCAATCTAAATTGTCCTTGTATACAATTGTGATCAAGTAATAAAAGTGTGACCTCCTCGAACTAAAAGTCCGTTGATATCAGAACCTCTTATTTGTATTTGATTGTTGAAAGTTCAAATAGTGTAAAAACACCCTTGAACGTTTAGACTCCCAATTACAAAACAACCAATTCAAGCTTTATGACAAACAACAAGTGTGCGGAAAATGAACACAAGTTATAAACAGAATTGGTAAACAATCTAAGCAAATTAAAATCACATCTACAGCAGAAAATAAAAGGCAAAGATTAAGGGAAGAGAGACGCAAACACAAGGACAATACACGATGTGTTATCGAAGAGGAAATCGAAGTCCTTGGCGTAAAACCTCTCCACCGCCCTCCAAGCGGTCAATAATTCACTAGAAAATGTAGTTGGGATATATAAACAGTAATAGACCCTCCAAGCCTAATCTACTCGATGTACCTAAGCATTCCAAGCTTCTTGCTAAAACGAGGTTGCGCCGAACCTTTTTCTTTTCTAGCTTACCGGATTCCGCTATAATCCATAGCATCCGCCATCCTTGGCATCTTCCAATGCTTCCCAAAACTCAAAAAACACTCAACACTCTAAATGGGTGTGGGTATTGTTTGGATAGAAATGTCCTCTCAATAGGTATGACAATGAGAGAGGGAATGAGAAGAGACTACAAAGATTTCTCTTTAAGAATGAGTAGCTCTCTCTAATTGGGTGGGTGTTTTGAAGAAATCTCTTTTAGGGTTTTTCTTTCTGAATAGCCACACATATTTTGTGGGAATGAGGGGTATTTATACTAGTGTGAGAATGGAATGTAAAGAGTCAGTTTTTCCAAAACAGGGTTGGCTGGCGACTTGACCTCGCAACTTGACTGAGTCGCGAGTTCAAGCCGCAAGTTAACTGAATGGCCAGTCTGGATTTTTCTCCTGTAGTGCTCCAGCTGGCATGACTGTTTAGCTCCCTTGCATGCTTTGCGCGTGTACAAATTTTGGCTACTTGCAAGCCGCGAGCCTCCCGCAAGTCTAGCCGCGAGTCCCTGCTTCACTGCACAGTCTTGAGCATTTCTTCACACTCTCTCACACACTACCCTTACATGATTCCCACCTAAATACAGGGTTTCTAAGTGCTGTATTACAAGCAAATTTGTCACAGAATAAAGCCAACACATGGTTGATTAAATTCAACCTTACAATCTCCCCCTTTGGCTATTCTGTGACAAAACACCCTAAAACAGACTTTAGACTTAAACGTGAGTTTGAGAACAATGACAAAACTCACTCACACCTAAATCTAGAAGCTGTGAGGCACTTGAATCATATGAACATGAAACTTCTGAAACACAACAATACACCATGATCATTGTATGTAGAAAACATGAAATGCATATGAAACAGGCATAAAGTGATCAAGCAAAGATGAAGTTCAGAAACAAATCATGGCTTGATCAAACAAGTAATCACTACAAGGTAGTGATCAGAATACTCATTCACACTTGGAATGAACACTTGAACATACAAGCTAACAAGAACAATACAAGTTACTTGTATGCCCAACACTCAACCAATGCATAATACACTAAGTATATGCATCTAGGAACAATCCTACAAGGGCACAAGAGTGACAGTACTTAACCAGAAAATGCATGACATTTGGATAGAAGTACTGATTTAACAAAATCATAGAGGCTGCATAAAGCATGATACAAATCATAAAGCCTACAAGAAAAAAATATAAACCCTAAAAGCTTACAAAAGCAACATGGGTACAAACACAAAATACTGAATATAAACTTAAACAATATAAGCTAAAAGTGCTTAAAATTTCTCCCCTTCAGAATGATGAAAAGCTGTGATGCACTTGGAACATATATACTTGTAACCTGAAACACTTGCACAAAACACATTAAACCCTCAAGGTAAAGCAAGTAATACAAGGACAAGTATAATGTAACAAGTAAAAAGCGATCAAGTAAACATGATGTGAAACATGTGAGCAACTTGATCATACACGAAAACAGTCATATAGAAATGACTACAATGGTCACATAGCAAAGCAAATGATCATCCGAACATGCATTCAATGGAGCACAATAGCATAGGGATATATGCATGTCCAAAACAAACATGAAGCGATGAGAACAATAAAGCATAACTCAAAGCACCATAAAGCCAACAAGAAAAAAAAAACAGAACAAAGTTTTCTAATTAGCACAATGTCTTCTCCCCCTTGGTATATGCATCTCCCCTAAGGAATAACTCTCCCTCTACAAATGTGCATAAGAAATAGAATTTCTCCCCCTAAGGATGTGCACAAGAGTCATATAGAAATGACAAAACACTCCGGTATACTTTCTAAAGTATACTCTCCCCCTTTTTGTCAGGAATAGACAAAGGGTCAAGAAGAAACGAGGGTAAAAGATGAAGGTACAAACAATGCTAATGATGCATGAGGGGTGCGAGATGAATGAGAAAATGAAGCTCAAACCTAAGATAATGTAGAATGCTACAGAGTATAAGGTAGACATGACATGCTAGGATGAAGAAGCAAGGTCTAGACCAATGCATGACAAGGGTAGCAAATGTGTGTGCAAGAGGTGGCTAAGTGCAATGTATGACCAATGCATGAAAAATGCACATGTGGGGCAAGGTGTGTTAAATACGCAACCAATGAACCAAACATGTTCCTAATGAGGAAACATAAGAAACCCCAAAGTTTGGTACTCATCGGAGTCCAAACAAGCGAGAAAATGTCTAAGAGGCATTTTATCAAACACCTAGCATGCACACTATGAACAATAATGTGAAACAATGCATGAACATTATGAAATCCACCCTTAAATACATGTTCTTTTTGCCACAAGGGGCCAACATCCAATGTAAATCAACAAAAGAAACCAATCCCATGAAGAAATTTGACAAAAATTAAGTTTTCTCAACCCTTATGATAAAAATCCCAACCAAGAGCACAAAACTCTCTAAAACATAATCTAAGGATCAAAATCAATGAAAATAGTTTATAATTTCCTTAGAGATGTTAATGGAATGAAAAATCATTCAAATTGATTGGGTTTAGATGTAAAAATAGTGAAAGAGGGGTTTAAGAGAGGATGAGAGAGGTTTAAAACAGGTTTCCCACAAAAAGCCCTTTAAAAAGCTATTTCTGGGCGTTTCGCGACTGGGCGAGTTGCGAGGTTCAGTCGCGAAAATTTTCGCAAGTCGTGAGTGAGTCGCGAGCAAGCCGCGAGTGAGTCGCCAAAAGCTTCTGGATGAACTTGCGACTGGGGTTTCGCGACTGGTGAGTCACCAGTTGAGCCGCGAAAAACTCTGACACCTGTTTTTTCAATACAAAATATGTTTAAATAATGAAAAACAAAGTAAATACTAAACATGAACACAAAGAGTGATAAAAATCACTTCCAAAAACATATAAAATGATCAAAAATCTTTTTGGATTGAACCATATATGATTGAGCACACAGACATGACATTTAGACAAGTACAATCTAACAAATGAATAAGACATTCATTGAACATTAGGCATGTGTGTTATGTGTGTGTATCAAATGTGGAATAGTCCTTAGTCTAGAGTGAAGCTTCAATGATCAATTCAATCAAGTCATACACAACTAGTACTAAGTCAAGTGGTCTATCTTAATTATAGAAAAGAACATATATGACCTCCCACAAGAAAATGATTACATATGATGAAGCTTTTCATTTGGCTTCTTTACAATTCATAACATTTGATAATTTTGAATCAAAATATCTCATTTTGAGATCGATGCCTGAAATTTGTGATATTTCAATTTGATGAACAAGCCTTTGGCTTTTTGGGCATCATACATATTCATATAAGTCGCTTTCCCTTTTTCCAAGTCGCTTTCCCTTTTTCCTAGTCGAATACTAGTATGTGCAACGACTTTTGCAGCTCATTATCTCTTTTCATTTTGAGATTTACATTTATTGAGCTCTTTAAGTAATAAAAATAAAAGAGTGGGAAGAGATATAAGCACAAGTCTACGCATGTATCAAAACCAACATAACTATTGACTAATCATTCATGACAAACTTGAAGATCGATTTACAACAATTACACAAAGATGTCAAGATTTTTCCCACAAAGAAATAAGTGCATAAACAACATGCTAAGCTCATAAATGCACAAAGCCATTTGTACAAAAGTACAAGGCCAAATTCACATATGATATGTGCTTAAACATATACGATCAAACTTTTTGAATTTTTCACTTTTTATGTGGTTTTGGATTTTTTACTCACACAAATCAGAAATATAAAAGTAAAATAAAAAACAAAACAATGCATACAAATAAATGCAAGATGCACAAAATGCATGAAGATATAACATTTAATGCATAAAGGGTCCACTACAAGAAATCTGGGTTTAGGCGACGTTTGTAAAACGTCACTAAAAACCCAAAAAACGTCACTATAGACACAAATGGCCTACAGCGACGTTTTTTTTTGTGACGTTCGAAAACATCGCAATAGAGCAGTCGCTATAGGTCTATTGCGACGTTTTGAAAAACGTCACTATATGGTACTTTTATTGGCGTTCAGAAACTTTTAGTGATGTTTTATAAAACGTCACTAAATAATATAACATTTTCATACATAATATAAGAAAATACATTTAGCGACGTTTATAAAACGCCGCAAATAATCACACCAATAGCGACGTTTCAGAAACGTCACAAAAGCATTTTCCTTTTGCTTTTTAGTGACGTTTTTAAAACGTCGCAAAACCTACTCATTATTATTATTTTTTAAATATTAAAAATGCTATATAAAACTACTAAAAATTCAACAATAACTAACATATGCTTGCAATAATCTTGTAATAGATCAAATAGACCTATCATCATTATTCCACAATATCAAATGTCCAATGTTAATGAATCATGGCGCTTGAAAATTTAGTAACAACAAATATATAAATAAATATATATATATATATATATATACATACATATAAAGAGCATTTAGTTGAGATTATTTACACATTAGTGGGTAGTGAGCTTTTTAAAAAAATTAATTTTAAGCTAGCTAAACCACAAAACTAATAACAAAAAAAATCTACATACTACAGAAAAATTGTAGGAAAAAAAAAAAAAACCAAGATTTACAAACTTGTACATAAACTTACAATGATTTAGCCTTTGATGCTTAGGACTTTTTGCTCAAAAATCCAAATTTGAATAAGAGCTTTCTGTACCAAACTCCAACCAAAACAAGCAAACAAAAAAAATTAGCACAAAAGTTCCATGAACTATTAAAGAAAAACTAAATCAAAGAAAATTCATAAGCCAAAATACAAAGACTCCATGACCCATTAAAGAAAAATCAAATCAAAGCAAACCCATAAGCCAAAACACAAAGACTTACACTTTAAAGAAACTTGAACACCAAAAAAGAGGGAAAAAAGAATGGTAGTGGCAGTAGGTGGTGGCTAGAGAGGGAAGAACTCGTACATGAATGGGTTGGCGGTGACAACGGCGGCGGCGGCAATGGCTGGCAATAGCTAAGTGTGAAGAAGTGATAAGGGTGGGAGGGGGGAGAATATGGAAGTGGGAAGGGAAGTTTGTTTGAGAAAGAAAAAGAGTGATAAGAAAGAAAAAGGACTGAAAAAACGTGTAAGGAAAGGAGACCAAAAAAAAAAAAAAAGGACAAAATGGGGGGAACTTTCCCACTTAGTGAAATTTTGAAAGGGAAACATATAGCGACGTTTTCAAAACGTCGCTATATCTTTATCCAAAACGTCGCTATATGTTTATCCAAAACAAAAAGAAGAAACGGTGGGAACTTTCCCACTCAGTGAAATTTTGAACGGGAAGAGGATAAAAATTTTGGAGAAACATATAGCGACGTTTTTTAAAACGTTGCTATATGTTTATAGAAAACGTCGCTATTTGTTTCCCCAAATTTTTTTTGAAAATATGGTGGGAGTTCTTTAAAAACTATAGCGACGTTTTTAGAAAACGTCACTATAAACAAAAAATACGCCGCTAAAACAGTACTTTTTGCGGCGTTTTAAGAAACGCTGCTATTGTTTTGGGTTACAACGACGTTTTAAGAAAAACGTCGCGAAAGGATTACTCTTTAGCGGCGTTTTTTAAAAACGTCACAATTTACTACTTATAGTGGCGAATTTAAAAACGTCGCTAAAAAAAACGCCGCCTAAACCCAGATTTCTTGTAGTGGTCCTATAAAGATCGAAAGAATTAGATCAAGGACCAAAAGAGCAAAAGCTCAACCATAGGAACCCTTCCTTATCCAAACGGAACGATTGTTTGGAATGAGTGTCTCAAGAGAAGTAAGACGAGGGTTGAAAAAATGAGAACTGGAGATGCACATAGTCAAGGAGTTAAGAGCATTAAACATTTTCTTTAACAACATGTTATTTTCACTCAAAACCAGTTTACTCTTTTTAGCACAACTTCCAAAAAGTTCAAGTTTTTCTTTTCTTTTGATTATTTTAAAAGCATGAAACTTAGAGCATTGAGGTCTTAGATGACCAAAGGCACTACAATGGTGACAAACAATGTATTTAGGTCCATTAGGCTTTTTTGGGAAGGGATCTAACAACAAAGGTTTGTTCTCTTTTTAACTTGGGGCATTTGGGTCTTATGTGACCGATCACACTGCAATGGTGGCAAGTAGGAACAAACTTAAATCCACTCAAATCCCTAGATTGGGACCTAAACAGAGGCTTAGGCTTAAGGGCCTTTCTCTCCACTTTTTGATTTCTTTTGTGTGGAGGAATGTACACCGATTTGTCCTTTGAGGTAAAACACACAATAGGCACAAAATCGGGTACCACAACATGATTGCAACATATATTTTCTTCCATTTTAGCAACAAGTTCAGCAATCAAACACTTGGCATGCATCTTAAGAGATTCATTTTCAGATTTAAGATCATCAACAAGTTTGTTAGACAAAATAAGTTTAGCATCCAAGTCCTTATTTAAACATTCAAACTCTTTCAGCTTTTCAAGAGAAATTTCAGCAAGATTCTTATATTTCTCAACCAATTTGTTGGATTCATTGAGTTTAGCAATCAAATCATCCTTTTCACAAACTAACTTGCTTAAATTCTTTTGAAACTTCTTAGCTCCTTTCTTCAAGAGTTTGTCAACAACACCCATAGATTCAAGTAACATGTCATCACAATTATGAGGATTAACACTCATAGAGGCATTTTTACAAACACATGACATATTACAATCAACAATACCCATAGAAGCATACAAAGAATTATCCATGGCAAAACACACAAGGGGTCAAGGATCACACTTAGGTAATAAAACCAAAACAAGTGTACCCTCTCTGATACCAATTGAAAGTTCAAATAGTGTAAAAACATCCTTGAACGTTTAGACCCCCAATTACAAAACAACCAATTCAAGCTCAATTACAAAACAACCAATTCAAGCTTTATGACAAACAACAAGTGTGCGGAAAATGAACACAAGCTATAAACAGAATTGGTAAACAATCTAAGCCAATTAAAATCACATCTACAGCAGAAAATAAAAGGCAAAGATTAAGGGAAGAGAGATGCAAACACAAGGACAACACACAATGTGTTATCGAAGAGGAAACCGAAACCCTCGGCGTAAAACCTCTCCGTCACCCTCCAAGCGGTCAATAATCCACTAGAAAATGTAGTTGGGATACATGAACAGCAATAGACCCTCCAAGCCTAATCTACCCGATGTACCTAAGCCCTCCAAGCTTCTTACTCCAATGAGGTTGCGCCGAACCTTTTTCTTTACTAGCTTACCGGATTCCGCTATAATCCATAGCATCCGCCATCCTTGGCATCTTCCAATGCTTCCCAAAGCTCCAAAAACACTCAACACTCTAAATGGGTGTGGGTAGTGTTTGGATAGAAATCTCCTCTCAATAGGTATGACAATGAGAGAGGGAATGAGAAGAGACTACAAAAATTTCTCTCTAAGAATGAGTAGCTCTCTCTAATTGGGTGGGTGTTTTGAAGAAACCTCTCTTAGGGTTTTTCTTTCTGAATAGCCACACATATTTTGTGGGAATGAGGGGTATTTATACTAGTGTGAGAATGAAATGCAAAGAGTCAGTTTTTCCAAAACAGGGTTGGCTAGCGACTTGACCTTGCGACTTGACTGAGTCGCAAGTTCAAGCCGCGAGTTAACTAAATGGCCAGTCTGGATTTTTGTCCTGTAGTGCTCCAGTTGGTATGACTGTTTAGCTCCCCTGCATGCTTTGCGCGTGTGCAACTTTTGGTGACTTGCAAGTCACGAGCCTCCCGCGAGTCTAGCCGCGAGTCCTTGCTTCACTGCACAGTCTTGAGCATTTCTTCACACTCTCTCACACACTACCCTTACTTGATTCCCACCTAAATACAGGGTTTCCAAGTGCTGTATTACAAGCAAATTTGTCACGGAATAAAGCTAACACATGGTTGATTAAATTCAACCTTACAATTGTCATTTTATTTAGTACTAGCCGTTGTCCAACTCATTAGAGCCTAATTTTTTAACCCACTCTCTACAAATTTATTGTACTGAACTCATTGGACCAAGATCCTATACATCTTGGGCTTGGGCTATAAACTGTGTCCATACAACTATAAAATTATCAAAACTAATATTTTTTGTTTCATCTTTTACTTATTTATATTAAACATCAACATTTTCAAATCTATTATAGTTTTTATTTTTTATCTATTAAAATTTTCTAGAATTTGTATTTTTAGATGTTATTATTGTCATACGTAATTTGTATGTATGTATATTAGATTTTAAATAAAAAAATTAAAATCAATTTAAATTATAATAATATAAGACAATAAAAACTTCTTTTTGGCTATGTAAGTGAATGAAGGAATCTATGAAATATTTATATATTTATATATATATATTTCTTGAAAGCATAAATAATTTTTTTTTTAAAGACATATATACTTAAATAGGTGATTTTTATATGGGTTTTAATTAGCTCAATTAATAATAATAATAAAAAAATTGTCGTTGAATACATTTGATGAGGCTTTTTTCTTTTGATTTAGTTTCATAATTTTTTATTCATCATAATTTGAGGTTTATACGTTTTCTTGCTAATATTACACATTTAAAATTACTAATACAAAATGAACAAATAATTTTAGTAGTATTTCAGTTGTATTAGTAATTCTATATATGTAATATTAATTATCTGTGGTACAACTAGGAAATTTTTCTAGGAGGGGCCAAGTTAAAGTGCTCAACATTAAGTTAAATTTTTTTTTTGTTATATTTTAAAATTGTGTCTTACATTCTTTAATAATATTAAGAGTGCATTTGTTTAGGCATCTATACACCCTAAACACGCGTTTTTAAAAGAAGTGTAAAACGCCTTTTTAAATATGCAAGGGAGTCTAGTTTTTACGAAGGCCCCTTAAAAACCATTTATAATTTATCATGGTTTTTTCATTAAATTACTCACTTTAAAAAATTTAATATTGAATTTTTCTAAACTAATTACGTCGCCAATTTTTTCACTTTAAAATATGTAAACTATTGTTTAAGTTCAATCAAATATAACAGACAACTTAAGTGTAAATTTGGTTTTTTTTTTTTTTTTTTAAATCTTTAATACTTCAATAAAAATAATATACAGTACTATAAATATATGAAAGAAAAACGTAAAAGAATAAAACAATTTAATTACTTAATCCATTATCTACTAAAGAAGTAGATAGTAAACCATTTTCGTCAAATTTAAAAATAATATAAAATTGTAGAACATTAAAAAGATACAAGCTACAAAGTAAAAGTACAAACCAGTAATCTAATATAGGAAAAAATGTTCACACACCCGCTGAATTTTAATGTAGTGGCCATGACACCCCCTAAACTTTTATATTGGCCAATTTACTCCATTAACTCTATGCACCTACCAAATTAATACTTCATTAGTTTGGTGTTAAAAAAACTAAAGGCAACTCACATTAGCTTAAAAATTACTCAAATAATTTGTTGAAAAGTGCCTTTCCCTTGTGGGAGCTCTCCCTCTCATATCGTAACGAGCCTTTCCCTCCCTTAGGCCAGCTTTAAGGGTACTATGTTGTTTAGTTTTTCTTGTTATTTCCAATGGTAGAGAATGTGATTGATAGTTTGGAAAATATGAAGTTAACGGCTGATGAAGAAGAAGTTATTGCTATATCAGATGAAGGAAGGATGGAAGCTATTGAAAGTTGTAACTTGAGTCTCATTGTAAAATTTCTTACGTGCAAATCTTTCAACAAAAGGGCGGCAAAGAATACATTAAGGAGAGCATGGGGCCTGGAAGACAAGATGTGAATTCTTGAGGTTGGTCTTAATCTATTTCAATTCAAATTCTAATCGGAGTTTGATATGACTCGAATACTTAAACGTAGTTCACAGACATTTGATAATCAACTGCTCATGCTTTAGCGATGGAAAAAAGGGATGAATGTGGGGAATATACAAATGGACTATGTGTCACACCCCAAACCCCAAAGGGTCCAAAGCATGAGAAAGACATCTCAAAGTACCTGTAGATTTTTTTCTTTCTTTCCTTTTTGATAATCCAATCCACAAAAATTATATCAAGTTCTAATATCAAGAATCATAATAATTCCATTGAATATACTCTCAGAGTAAGTCAGAGCTCTAAGCATTAATTACAATAACCACTGGCCACAAAATAATAAAGGTCTGAATAAATAATTACATATCAACAGCTTGTCTCATCAGTGGAAATAAAGTCACAACTACTATAATATACAAAAGAATGAGTCAAGCCTATTCTAAGATGTACAACATCAGTCCAAGAATGAGAAAGATCGATCAACCATAAACTCTCCCTCTTGTGGAGCTCTCCCTCTCATACTAGTACGAGTACTCCCTCCCTTGGCGGCGTGCTAAGGGTAACTTTTTCAGTGCACTAAGAAAGAATGGAGGATGAGGTGTGTGATAGTCTTGACAAGATGAAGTTAACGGCTGAAGAGGAAGAAACTATTGCTATCTCTGATGAAGGAAGAAAGGAAGCCATAGAAAGTTGTCATCTGAGCTTGATTGGAAAATTCCTTACATGTAAGTCTTTTAATAAACTGGCCGCGAAGAATACTATAAGGAGAGCATGGGGATTGAATGAATCAATGCAAATCCTTGAAGTAGGGCTGAATCTCTTCCAGTTCAAATTTCAATCTGAGTTTGATTTGGATCGGATTTTGAGAGGAGGCCCCTGGACGTTTGATAATCAGTTACTATTATTGAAACGGTGGAATAAAGGCATGACTGTGGGAAATATTCGACTGGAGGCTGCATCACTTTGGGTCCAAATATGGGGGGCAACGTTTGATATGGTTTCCCCTCAAGTGGCGAAGGAAGTGGGGAGTCGTCTGGGGGAGGTAGAGGAGGTGGAATGGAAGAAAAAAAAGGATGATTTCAGCATGTTTATGCGAGTCCGAGTGGCCTTACCAATCTCAAAACCTATTCGAAGGGGTGGTTACATAGCTGGTTCCGATGGTGAGAAGGCTTGGGTCTCTTTAAGTATGAGCGATTGCCCATATTTTGTCACTACTGTGGAATCTTAGGCCATGACCTGAAGCATTGTGCTGCCCATTATGCTGTAGAGAAAAAAGGAGGTCGAATAGAATATCAGTATGGTGACTTTCTAAGGGCAGTGGGGGGTCGTCCAAGAGCTTCAGGTAGTAAAGAAACAGGTCCAAGTTTTGTCTCTAAGGCTGGAACGGGCTGTGAGGCAGAGAAGAGAGATGTTCAGGCGGAGCAAGGAGTGCCGGCGGGGACGATGGAGGCGCACGTATTCAGCCATGAAAACCCTAGTGTAATGGATAGAGATGATGCCATGATTCAAGGGAAAGGGGCTGAACTTGCGCACGTTGACAGCTCGGCAATTAATGTCCATGCACACGCAACGGATACGAAATCTGCATTAAAGGAAACCGGGCCTAAATTTCAGCAGGTTGATCATATTACCACGGATTCTACTGAAGCTGGGGTAACGGCTGTGATTAATAATACAGCAGGTGGGGATCACGTGAAGATTATTTCACTTGAAGACCAGAATTTCAATGCTGGAAGGCTTTTTTCAACCCCGGATCTGTCTGGGCCTAGTCAACTAAAGCCCAAAAGTACATGGACACGTATGAACAGAATGGATTTTGGCTTAAGTGGTCTCACCAAGTCCATTACACTACCTGGCCTAGGCAAAAGGGATGCACGTGAAATACAGTTAAAAAAAATTAAATTGATTGCTTGAAAGTTGACATACTGGATGTACGGCTAGCTATATTTTTAATTGACATTTCAAAAACTATAGTAGTGTTAGATTATATTACTCATTAGCATTAACAATTATTAAAGAAATGATGTGCTTATTCCGAGGATATTAGTCTCTCTCTCTTTCTCTCTGCGCTTACTTTAAGTTTCAGTGCTATAACTGAACTTATGCATAGAATTCATAGATGCAGAATATTGCTTATAACAAATGCAAATGGTTCACAATTTTGTCAATTAACAGAGCCCCACTTGAGAGGTCGGGAAGTCATGGCTATAGAATGAAATCTGAACCAACATTCGGGTGGCCTAGTTGGTAATATACTGGGCCAACAAGTCTCAGGACTTGGGTTTGAGCCTCAACAGTTAGCTGTGTGTTGGTGATCCTTATATTCTATCCCTATTTCAAATAATCTAAAAAATAATAAGTAAGTTTCTCACAGACTGGGAGTATAGGGTCTTGCTTGGGAGCGGGTAGGGTGTTATTATGGTCACGTCCAAGTAGAGAAGCCACATTGGTCACCCTCTACTCACTTTTTTTTTTAACTAAAAAAAAAAAAAAGAAAAAGAGAAAAGAAAAAAGAAATCTGATACCTGAGCGATGCAGCCACCAAGCCCCATACCCTCAAAAAACTGATGGAAAGACAGTGCTGCTAGTAGAGGCTTTATTGTCTGAGGGCTTTGAGAAGAACCCAATGATATTCCAATTATCACTGAATGAGCTACAATTCCCAACTCCAATACCTAAGAAAACAAACCCACCAAAGTTCATTAAAATCTGATTCTAAAATCAAACTAATATAAGATACCCCATAAGCCAATATCACCCAACAATTAATCTGAAATTAACCTTACTTGTGATATAACCCAAAAACGGATTAGCTCTGCCAGATTCAAATCCTCATGATGTGTGGCTGAGCCATGAGCATGACCATGTGTGGCACGTGTATGAACATGTACATGTCCCTCATGCTCTTCATGCATCTCTTCATCTACTCTATTTACCTGCTTAGATTGCCTCTTATAAAACCCCGTTGCGAATGAGTCCACCATTAATGTTCCTATAGCAGAAACCATGGCAACGAAGCAGGTAAAAGGGAATTTTCCCCATGGATTTTCATTAAGGCATGGTGATGTCAAACTCGCAAATGCATCCAGTAGTATGTGAATGAACCCGGTTGCTAGAATTACACCAGCTGCAAAGGCTTTGATAATGAAAAAGATGTCATTTTCAGGCCTTAGTGTTCGGATTTTCTTGCCTAACAATGGAATGGTTACTCCCACAGCACCAGCAAAAAGAATTATAGCTATTGAAACTACTTTATATATAAGTGCATCATTTTTGTTGTTCTTTGTGGCCTCAGCATCACATGTACAATCTCCAGAAACTATAGTGGGGAGGACAAAAACAATTAGAAGAAACAATATCTTTAAGATGTTGAAAAAACAGGGTTGAAAGTTGAACATGATGTATTGGTGCACAAGAGAAAGGTAGAGACACTAGAAAAACTTAAGGAACGAGAGGAAAGATCATCAAATGTTTTGGGTTCTTATATAGAAAATGGAAAAGGTGCAATGCTGGTTGTTTGAATTCATTGGAAGGCTCAATTGAAAATCAAGCATTCGAAGGCTTTGCTCAAAAGGCTTCTTAGGTAGATTAGCTTTGTGTCATTCGTGGGGCTTGTCGTCATGTGTTTGATGGCCATATCACATGCACTAAATAGCAAATCTTGATGTTGATAATCAGCAAGTTTGGTAATCCATCTGTGGTCCTGTATGGTCTTTCATGTGGACCATGCTACATGCTTGGGGTCTTAGAGACAAATGTTTTGAAGATCATGTTTAAGAGAGGGACTTGAGTGTCCCAATTTCTTTTAAAATATGGTAGATAATGGAGTGATGTTTTATTTGTTCATCTTCCCCATCCCAATTTTTTTTTAACTAGCCTCTGAGCATGCGCTCACGCACATGTTTAGAGGCTTTTTTATTTTTTTGGTAAAGATTAATAATTTGCATTTATTATAATTTGAAATTTTTACTTTTTCGAATCACAAAAAAAAAAAAAAAAAAAAAGAATACGTGAGGTGAGTTTTTTAGATTTGAGGAGTTTTAAAACTATCAAAAGAGTGATTTTATTTTGTAGAGAGTTAGAGAGTAGAAGTAGAAATTTAAATTAACGTAAAAGTAGGAATTTATTAGAAGCAAGAAAGCATTTCAACGTAGAAACAGGAATTTATTATTTTTGTCAATTTACTATTTTAACCCCATTTTTTAAGTTTTAGGTATGGGAATTTTTTACAGTAAAAAAAGCAATAACTAACTTTCTTTTGTCAATTTACTATTTTAACCCCATTTTTTAAGTTGTTGGTTAATTAATTTAGGGGTATTTTTGACAGGAAAAAAAACAATAACTAACTTTCTGAATCCTCTTAATATATACAGAAGATAAAGGATATATGATCAAATCCTATATGCATAAAAAAATAACCAATTAATGTTTTTGTTTGATGGTAAAGAGCAATAATGGAATCAAATCTCATTCACATAAAAGAAACTAATTGTAATCTTGGATTGATAATAAAGAATAATTATTAGGCCTTACAGTAAAAAAAAAATTATCATATAGAAGACGCCATAGCTATTGAATCTTATTGTATCATAAAAATTATACTTAAATATTGTTTACATTCTTAAAGTTTGTATGAAGTTCAATTTTTAGTCTCAAATTTTTTTTTTAAAATTCTAAAAAAATTCTGGTTGTTTGATAGCTCAAATTTTAAGTTAAATAAATTTGTAGTATCTATTTTTTTTCGAATGTAGTGATCTTAATTATTTCCTATATTTGGATGGGGAAGATGGGAAGAAGAAAGAGAATATATTCCAACCACACTCTTTTCTCTCTCTCTTTTTTTTTTTCAGTCATTTTTTTCTCCCCTCTAAATATACCAAGTGATAATATATTAGGTTTCCTAATGTAGTTGAGATATGATATATTCAACCAATGGGAAAATGTAAGCACAATATTTTGTTGACTTCATGTTATTTTGCCATATAAAGTATTCAGGTCTCACAATTTTCTATGTCAATATTATAATATATATATATATATTAATTAAGTTTATATTCTATTGTATATTTATGGCTAAAATGCAAAATTTACTTTTTATGTTTCACTAGAATTCCTTTTAGTTCTCTAACTTTGCTTTTGATCATTTCAGTCCTCAAAGTTTCAAGTTTATTAAATTAAGGTATTTCCATCAATTTTTGTTAAATGTTGAAGTTAGTTGTCAAAAATTTTAATTTTTTTTCTTCAAATTTTTTAAGTTAAAAAAATCCAATTAATGATTGAAAATATTTTCCAGAGTTTTTTTGTAAAAAATGTTAAGTGAAGTTGACTTTGAGGCATTAATTGAATAAATTTGAAACTTTGAGGACTTGAATATACAAAGACAAAATTAGAAGTCTGAAATAAATTATGGTGAAACTTAAAAAGAGGGTCTTGCATTCTAGCCTATATAATAGAATAAACACTTCCATATACAAATACAATCAACATTAACATCTATTAATGATTACAATAATTATATATCTAATAATTAAATATAATAACAAAATAATAATAAATACCTATTAATAACTGTGGGAGTAACAGACCGGGGTACCCATACCAATATATACGTTGGGCCAAGGGCCCAGTACAAGGAAGAATCCCTCCTCGGCCATGGGAAGAACCCCTCCTCAGTCAAGGGTGGCCGAGGACAAAGGGAACGACTTACTACTGAGAATGATACTCCAGGTCATTCCATGGAATAGAATAAGTACTAAGACAAAAAAGGACAACGGGAGGAATGAAAATATCTAAGGGAAAGCTATCATTATTGCATTAAGTGCTCTATACATAGTAGAGCCATACTTTTCAGCCTTTACAACCACTCCCAACAACTTTGGAGAGGGGCTGATGGAACAAGGATCAGCACTATGAATCTGAATCTACATGTGGACGTTGGGAGAAGGAGGGAAGCTAGTATAAAATGGAAAGCAGGAGGCAATCTAGGGGGGAGGGGCGACCTCCCAAGAGGTACTAAAAAAGAGCTCCTCGGATTATGCCGAGGACCAAACTTCTTAGATAAATTCAATTCATCTTTGCTTGATTGTCAAAAACACCATATTAACTGTTGGCCATACACTAAAGCCTAGCTCTTTGACCCACTCTCTACAAATTAACATCTATTAATGATTACAATAATTATATATCTAATAATTAAATATAATAAAAAAATAATAATAAATACCTATTAATAACTGTGGGGGTAACAAACCGAGGAACTCATACCAATATATACGTTGGGCCAAGGGTCTAGTTCAAGGAAGAATCCCTCCTCAGTCATGGGAAGAACCCCTCCTCGGTCAGGAGTGGCCAAGGACAAAGGGAACGGCCTACTACTGAGAGTGATACTCCGGGTCATTCCATGGAATAGGATAAGTACTAAGACAAAAAATGACAACGGGAGGAATGAAAATATCTAAGGGAAAACTGTCATTGTTGCATTAAGTCTGTACCTAGTAGAGCCATGCTTTTCAGCCTTTACAGCCACTCCCAACAACTTTGGAGAGGGGCTGATGAAACAAGGATCAGCACTATGAATCTGAATCTACACGTGGACGTTGGGAGAAGGAGGGAAGCTAGTATAAACTGGAGGGCAGGAGGCAATCTAGGGGGGAGGGGCGACCTCCCAAGAGGTACTAAAAAAGAGCTCCTCAGATTATGTCGAGGGCCAACCTTCTTAGATAAATTCAGTTCATCTCTGCTTGATTGTCAAAAACACCATATTAACTGTTGGCCATACACTAAAGCCTAACTCTTTGACCCACTCTCTACAAATTTATTGTATTGGGTTCACTGGTTCAAGATCCCATACATCTTGGGCTTGGGCTGCAAAACATGACCCTACAATAACTAACATAATTGTTAAATTTCATAGATAAACACAATCACAATAAATATATTCAAATAACTATCATAATTATTTTTTTATAGAGAAATGCTAATGGATGCTCTTAGGACAATGATTAACAATTTATTTAAAGAAAGTTTTCATAAGGAAAAAAAAAAAAAAAAAAACAATTAGGGTATGTTTGATAACTGTTTTTTCCCCATTATTTTTCTGTTTTTAAAACAATTTTCTATTTTTGAGACTAAAAAAATTGTTTGGCAACCTAAAATGGACAGAAAACAAAAACTGTTCTCAAAACTCATTTTGTGAAGAAAACTGAAACATATAAAAGGCTGTTTTCAGTTTCTAATTTTCAAAAGTCAATGAAAATACGCGTTTAATTTAATGAATCTATCTCATTTAATGAGTTAGCATTAGAGTTCAAATCCTAGTAACAACATATTTTAGTATTTTCTATTTTTTTTTTCAAAAATTTATCTTTTTAATTTCAACTAACCAAACATGTTTTGATTTCAAAAATATAAGAAAATTGTTTTTTCTTTATAATCCCAAAAACAAGTTTTTGAAAATAGAAAATAAAAACTGTTATCAAACATTACTTTAATGATTTGACAGTTTTTTCCATTTTCTATAAAAGTGATGTTAAAACTTTCTTAAAATGAATTGTTAACCATTGTCTTAAAGGCACTCGTTAGTATGACCACTTTTTATAAAATATAATAATTATTAAATTTGATATTTATATACATAATAAAATAGAGAAAAAATAATTTTTTGAGATAAGCCATATTTTATTTAACTTTTCTGTGGTTGCTGACTAGTTTATAAACAAAGCAAGGGCATCTTTCATTTTTCTTGTTTAGAGCATCTCTGACGTTTTAATCAAAACTTCATACAAATTGAGTTCAAAATTAACTTAATTTTCTAATGATTAAATAACATTTTCGACTTTTAAAATTTAGGGTTGTTTTTATTTTGTTCACTAAATTATGAGATTTTTCATTTTGATCCACCAAGTTTGATTTAGTTTTCGTAGTAGTCATTCAATTTTTAACTGTGGCTCATCTAGTTGTGTAGAGAGAGAGAGAGAGAGAGAGAGAGAGAGAGAGAGAGAGAGAGAGAGAGAGAGAGAGAGAGAGAGAGAGAGAGAGAGAGAGAGAGAGAGAGAGAGGTTGTTTTATTGGCATTTAACTACCAAATTAATTATGGAATTGAACGGAATGAAAATTTTAAAACTTAATCAAACTTGATCAAACTTGGTGGATCAAAACATAATTTTTACTTTATGGGTCCCAAAAAAATTCTCAAATTTTCATGGTCAAAATTTTTATTTATTCTTTTTAAATTTATTTAACTACTTTTTAAATATTCTTTTAATAATTTTTATACACACACACATATATATATATATATATATATATAATGAATATATACTCCAACAAATTCTCTATTTTATTTATATTTTCTTTCTTTCTTTATTTTTCCATTTTACCTACCTTCATACTAGTAAATATCTTATGAGTCCACTTACATGGAGCGGACTCACTAGATATTTTATTGTTATCAGCCAATATTTTGAATCTCGTTCTATTTATGCTAGAATATTCCATTCCAATACATATATAAACTAGTGCACTAAACCTCCTATTCTATCTTGGTCAAAATTTTGGCGTGTACTGGCCTGCTCCGGCCAATTTCCATTATTTTAAGTCGACAAATTCGAACTGAAATTGTTTTTATGGATTTTTAATTTTTTTTCTCTCTAAGAAATAGGCCCACTTTTTTAAGATTTATGAGCTTTTTTTGGTTTGTTTCATTGTGCACAAGATGTTTTTCAAAAAAAAAAAAAAAAAAAAGTATCAGGCTTTATGTACTTTTAGTTGTTGAATTATGTATATAAGATTTTATGAACCCTTGTCTTTTTCTTTTTCTTTTTTTAAATGTTATATCTTTTATTTATGTTTTTTTTTAGAATGATATTTGTAAGGTTGAATTTATTCAACCATCTAATTGGCTTTATTCCGTGCCAAATTTGCTTGTAATTCAGCATTTAGTAACCTTGTATTTAGGTGGGATTGTTGTAAGGGTAGTGAGTGAGATAGTGTGAAGATTGCTCAAGAGTGTGCAAGAAAACAGAGTGTCGCGGCTGGGACTCGCGGCTGGACTCGCGGCTTCAACCCGCCAGAACATGCACACGTGCCAAGCATGCTGGAAGATGAACAGTCATGCTAGCTGGAGCACTACAGGACAAAACAGGACAACTGGCCATACGGTTAACTCGCGACTGGAACTCGCGACTTAGTCAAGTCGCGAGGTCAAGCCGCGAGCCACCCCTGTTTTGGAAAAACCTGACGTTTCGCATTCCTCTTCACTCCAGTATAAATACCCTTTTAACCCACGATTGAAAGAGAGCTTCCAGAGAGAATTTTGAGAGAGAAACCCTAAAGAAAAACCAGATTGTTTCACCCACAATCTCTACCTTAGAGTCTCATCAAATTCCCTCACTCTCTTCCTCTCCATTGTCAAATCCTTGAGAGGCCATTATACCAAACCTGGTTCTCACCATTATCATCTCTGTGAGACAGACGTTTGGAGTTCTGGGAAGCAGTTAGGAAGGAGCCAATATTCATTGGTTGATGCTACGGTGTAGTAGCGGAATCCGGAAAGCTAGAAAAAAAAAAGGTTCGGCGCAACCTCGTTGGAGCAAGAAGCTTGGAGGGCTTAGGTGCATTGGGTAGATTAGGCTTGGAGGGTCTATTGCTGTCCTTGTATCCCAACTGTATTTTCTAGTGGATTGATTACCGCTTGGAGGGCGGCGGAGAGGTTTTTCGCCGAGGTCTTCGGTTTCCTCTTCGATAACATATCTGGTGTTATCGCTGTGTTTGCATCTTCCTTCCTCTCTATCTCTGCCTTTACATTATCTGCTGTGGTTTATTTTGTTGTGGCTTAGATAGTTGTTTAATCAATTCCATGTTATAGCATATGTTAAGTTTCCGCACACTTGTTGTTTAACATATTGCTTGTGTTGATTAAATTGGTTTTTGGGGGTCTAAACGTTCAAAAGTGTTTTTGTACACGTTTTTTGAACTCTCAATTGGTATCAGAGCGGGTACACATCTGTTTGGTTTCATTACCATTGTGTGATCCTTGACTCCCTTTCTTTTTGAGATGGATAGGTCTCAATCCCTTAATGCACCTCCATATTTTGATGGAAGTAATTATGCATTTTGGAAGGTTGGTATGAGAGCCTTTTTATACTCTATTGATGAATCCGTGTGGGATGCTGTTGAGATGGGTTGGACCAAACCTGAAGCAGCCAAATCCACATGGGATAAGGCAGCACTTACTGCATCTAATGCTAACAGTAAAGCACTAAATGCTATTTTCTGTGGTGTGTCTCCAGATGAATTTCACAGGATTTCTCACATTATTATTGCCAAAGATGCATGGGAGATTCTGGAAACAACTTATGAAGGCACGAAGAAGGTGAAAGATACCAAGTTACAAATGCTGACCACTCGGTTTGAGGAGCTCAAGATGAGTGAGGATGAGTCTTTCGACTCGTTCTATGGGAAGTTAAATGAAGTGGTTGTCAGCAAGTTTAACTTGGGGGAGAAGATGGAGGACTCTAAGATTGTAAGGAAGATCCTTCGATCATTGCCGGAAAGCTTCCGTGCCAAAGTAACAGCCATTGAAGAGAGTAAGGATCTTGACGACATCAAGGTTCAGGAGCTGGTTGGTTCTCTACAAACCTATGAGATGTCGCTGCCAAATCAACGGAAGGGCAAATCCCTTGCTCTAAAGACCACTAATGAGAAGGTGGAAGATCAAGGCTCGTCGGGAGAAGATATGGTGGACAAGGATGTAGCCTATCTTGTTAAAAATTTCAAGAAGTTTTTGAAATTCAAAAACAATGGGAAATTTGATGATAAGAGAAATTTCCAAAATTCTGGAAGGGAGAAGAGGGATTTCAAAAGGAAAGATGGAAAAGAATCCCAATCCACACAAGGTGTTACTTGTTTTGAATGCAACGGGCATGGACACTTCAAGAGGGAATGTCCTAATTATTTGAAATCAAAAGGCAAGGTGTATGCCACGACCTTGAGTGATTCAGACTCGTCCGACTCAGAATCTGAAGAAAGCTGTGATGGAGAGGGGAACCATTCAGCTTTCATGACTATTGCTCATGTTGAGTCATCGGATGAGTTGAGTTTGCTTGTTCAAGACCTTGGAGAACATAGTGAGGATGAGTCACTGGGAATTGTTGAAGAATCGGAAGCTGAAGAAGAAGAAAGCACAGCAACTCTTCAAGAAAATTACAACTCACTCTTGGAGAAGTCTGGTGAATACACAAGGGTGGCCAAGGCTGCTGTGAGAAAGATGAAGAAGGCTGAGGAGGACTACAAAAGTCTCTTAATCCGTTATAGGGAGGCCAAATGCGAGATTGAAACTCTTAATGGTGAGCTGTCCGAAGCCTACACTAAAGTAAGATTCCTTGAGAATGAGGTTGTTCAAGCAAATGCAAAAATAGAGAGGGTCACCACCAAGAAGCTAGATGATGTTATATCATCTCAAAAGAGCTTCTCAGACAAATCCGGACTGGGATTTACCGGAGGAAGTAGCTCAACTGGAAATGTCACCAAAGAAGTGAAGTTTGTCAAAGCCAAAGATCCAGTTATAGCTGACCCTACTGGTGTGAAGTTCGAGGTGGAGGAGAAGAAGAATGTGGTGAACCAACGGATGCTGAATCACCGTAATCAGTATGTGGGCAGGTCTGAGTCTCGTGCCAAGTCACGTCCTCGACCACAAAAAGGTCCTAGAGGAATGTATGTGTGCCATTATTGCGGGCTTCAAGGGCACACTCGACCAAATTGCCAAAAGCTGAGAGCAAAGAACAGTGCTACTCCTCAAAGGTCAGGAGGACCAAGAATTGATAGGAGAACTTGGGCAGGGGATCAACCTAGAGAACAAAATGGAGATCCCGGAATGATGGACGTGATGAAGATGATTGGTGCATTCACCAACTGCTTGAAAAGCTTCTCACGAAGGTTTGAAAGCCCTAACTCCCGTACCCAATCCTTTAAGGAAATCACCCCAAACGCAAGTGACGTGTGGGTGAAAAGGGGTACTCATGCATAAGCATTACAACATGTCCATGCATTAATACTTCCTATGCTTTGTGACTACGTTTGTTTGGTATGCTTGTTGTTTTTGTTTGATTATTCTTCTTGTGAATATTTCTAAATTGTGTTTTATCAGTCTTTTTGTTTCTTGAGTCAAAAATCCAAAAATTACATAAAAATTTGAAAATCAAAAAGCTTGATTGACTTTGTTGAGTTTTGTCTTAAAACTCGTTTTGCCGTGTACCTTTGTGTTAATGGCTTTGTGCATTTTCGAGCATTGCTTGTCTTCATGCACTCATATCACTATGGGAAAAATCTTGAAATCTATGTGATTGTTGTAAATAGATCTTCAAACTTGTCGTGAATGATTAGTGAATGGTTATGTTGATCTTGAAACATGCATAGACTTGTGTCTATATCTCTTCCCATTTTTTATTTTTTTTTGCTAAAAAGAGCTCACTAAATGTAAATCTCCAAATGAAAAGAGATATTGAGCTGCAAAAGCCTGTCGCATATTCTAGTATTTGACTAGGAAAAAGGGTAAGCGACTTTATATTAAAAGTGAAATTTCTTTCAAAAAGGCCAAAGGCCTGTTCTTCAAAGAAAAGTGTTGTCTATCCCTCTCACAATGAGAGATGATTGCCTCAAAAGATCAATTGTTATGGCTGAAAGTGGAGTCAAATGAAAGGCTCCTAGTTATGTTATCAAGTTGTGTGGGAAGTCATATATTCATATTTCTATAATTGAGATTGGTCACATGATCTAGTGCTAATTTTGTATGCCTTGGTTGAATTGATCATTGAAGCTTTACATTAGACAAAGGACTATCTCATTGTTGATATCCACACACAACACACAAGTTTATGTTCGATAAATGTCATATTCATTTGTGTGATTGTACTTGATAAAATGTGTTTTCACATGCTCAATCTTTGTTAATTCAAGCACAAAAAGATTTTTGAGTGTTTTAGGTGTTTTTGGAAAGTGTTTTGCTGGAAAAATCTGAAAATTTCAAAAATACAGTTTTGCCCTGTTTTGGCGGCTCAGTCGCGGGTATGTCAAGTCGCGAGCTTCAGTCGCATCTTCGCTGGTCAGTTTTGGCGACTTGTTCGCGAGTGGAAGGTCCAGTCGCGAGATTCACTCAGAGATTTTCGCGGCTCAGCTCGCGACTCACTCGCGGGTAGACCTTCCAGTCGCGAAAAACACTTAGAAAAATTTTTCAAAATTTTCCTCTTGAGTGTTTTGGCGGCTTGAGCTGGCGACTGTGTGGCGACTTGAACCAGTTGCGAAAATCGCATGTTTTGCAGAAACAGGAGCAGTTTTTAAACTTTTTCAGTTTTTCCCTCGAATTTTTGTGACTGTTCATCTTCTCTCTAAACACTCTCCCTCCCAAACACTCCGTGCTCCCTTTTCCAATCTCTTGTGTTGCATTCTTACAGCCCAAAATCGTTGAGTTACAGGTATGGGTTTTCTGATTTTCACTCTTTTCTACTTGATTTTGTGCTTTTACCCTTGATTTTTCGCATTTGATTGTGTTTTTGAAATGGGTTTGTGGTTCGGTCTCTGCTCTTTGTTCTTGCTTAGCTTGTGGATGCTGTTGATATAGGTTGTGTTAATGATAGTCATTTTCCTATTGTTCTTGTGCTTAGCTAAGTATTCCTTTCATTTCAATCTGAACGTTGAGCTGTTGAGATGTTACTATTGGTTCTGTTTGAGGTTGTGAGTTTTCCTTTGCTAGATGTGCATGTCTTAGATTGTTAATCTGTGGGAAGATTCTGTTAGGTTCAATATATTGTTTGTATGTCATATCATTTTTTTCATAATCTGCCTCAATGTCATTCATCTGCCTTCAGGATAGTTTCATCATGTTGTTCATGTGTTTCCTATCCTAGGCTTGGTTTATCCATATGTTTGAACTAAATAGCTTGCTGTTTAAGTGTTTGAAATTCATTTGTTTGGTTGATATCTCTCTCTGTTTACTACATGGTTCTGACTGGTTCTGCACATATATTGCTATATGTTGTTGTGGCCTTTTCTGATTGTTCATAGATGGCTCCTTCACCTCAGAAGAAGAAATCTACTGCGAAGAAGGCTGACAAAAGACTTAAGATGGATCCTAGATTGTTTAGGTCAGTTCACCATTTTGAGAGATACAAGGATAACTTCTTGAATGCAGGAATCATTCAAGAGAGATTTGTGGATTTGGAAGATTTAAGGCAAACTTTTATTCCCAGTTGTTTTGAAGGAAGAGGATGGGAAAAACTTCTGAGTGGTTTTCCTGTTGTGTGTGAACCCTTAATTAGGGAATTCTACTCAAATGCTGTGATAAAGGATAATGAATTGAGTTGCTGGGTAAGGGGTAAAGAGTTTGTCTTAGATGCTCATGTCATAGATGATGCATTAGGGCTTGAAGGATTAGATAATGAAGAATTTATCAATTACAAGGATAGGAGTGTGTCTATTGAAACAATTCAACAAAGGATAGGTGGGCAGAGAGAAGGGAAATGTTTGAATACCACTGCCTTTCCGGTGGACATGAGGTGCCTTACCATAATCATGATGTTTAACCTCTATCCCATTAGGAAATTGACTACAATCAACTGTGCTAGAGCAGTCTTTCTGATGGATCTCAAGGAAAAGAACTTCATAGACATAAGTTCTCACATTTATGACACCATTGTGGATGAGACTAGAACAACCTCTAGGCCTAAATTGATCTTTCCAAGTTTGCTAATGAGGATTTTTAGGAGTAAAGGAGTTCCAATCCCTCAAGACATCAGTCCAATGTCTACACCCTCTGCAATCAACAAGCTCACCTGTAAAAGGATAAGTGTCAGGCTTCCAGGAGAAGAAGATGAAGGTGATGAAGGAGAGGCTGCTCCAATGGAGACTGAAGCAGAAGCAGCTGGACTTGCATCAACTTCAACACCTAGGAGAAGTGGCAAAAGACACAGAGCTTCAACCTCTGCAGACACACCTCCAGATGCTTTCCAGATCATTCTGGAAAGGCTTGATGGGATCAGGGCAGTCCAGACTGAGCATTCTGACAGGATGAGAGCCATGCAAGACCCGATTGATGTCTTGGCTGCTACACTCGACAGCTTCACAACTCAGCATGACAAATGACCCTTTGGCCATTCCATGTCAAAAAGGGGGAGAAGTTCATTGATAATTGAGAAGCAGAAAAGCAGCTCTTAAGGAGGAGTAATTTGTTGAGGGGGAGTAATTAGTGTTTTTATGGTTTTTATGGTTTTAATACACTGGGTTTTGGTGTATAACTGTTCCTAACTCATTTCATATACTTTTGGTTTAAACTTTAATATATGTTTGATGATGTTATTCAGATATTTGTTGGTTTGTACCCATATGCTTTTGTAAGCTTTTAGGGTTTATGTTTTATGCATAGTTTGTAGGCCTTGTGGTATGTACCATGCTTAAGTGCAGCCTTTATGCTATGTTGAAATCAGTACTTTAATCTAAATGTTCTGCATTGTGATTGTTGTACTGTCACTCTTGTGCCCTTGTAGGATTGTTCCTAGATGCATATGCCTTGTGTGCTATGCATTGGTTGAGTGTTGTGCATACAAGTGTCTTGCCTTGTGCTTATTAACTTGTATGTCCTTGTGTTCATTCCAAGTGTGAATGAGCAATGTGATCACTACCTTGTGGTGTTCACTTGGTTGATCAAGCCATGGTTTGTTTATTAACTCCATCTTTGCTTGATCACATATTGCCTGTTTCATATGCATTTATAATTTTCTGCTTACAATGATCATGGTGTATTGTTGTGTTTCAGGAGTTTATGTTCATATGATTCAAGTGCTTCACAGCTTCTAGAGTTAGGTGTGAGTGAGTTTTGATCAACTGTTCCCAACTCACATGTTAAGTCTAGAGTCTGTTTTAGGGTTTTGTCACGGAATAGCCAAAGGGGGAGATTGTAAGGTTGAATTTATTCAACCATCTAATTGGCTTTATTCCGTGCCAAATTTGCTTGTAATTCAGCATTTAGTAACCCTGTATTTAGGTGGGATTGTTGTAAGGGTAGTGAGTGAGATAGTGTGAAGATTGCTCAAGAGTGTGCAAGAAAACAGAGTGTCGCGGCTGGGACTCGCGGCTGGACTCGCGGCTTCAACCCGCCAGAAGATGCACCGTGCCAAGCATGCTGGAAGATGAACAGTCATGCTAGCTGGAGCACTACAGGACAAAACAGGACAACTGGCCATACGGTTAACTCGCGACTGGAACTCGCGACTTAGTCAAGTCGCGAGGTCAAGCCGCGAGCCACCCCTGTTTTGGAAAAACCTGACGTTTCGCATTCCTCTTCACTCCAGTATAAATACCCTTTTAACCCACGATTGAAAGAGAGCTTCCAGAGAGAATTTTGAGAGAGAAACCTTAAAGAAAAACCAGATTGTTTCACCCACAATCTCTACCTTAGAGTCTCATCAAATTCCCTCACTCTTTTCCTCTCCATTGTCAAATCCTTGAGAGGCCATTATACCAAACCTGGTTCTCACCATTATCATCTCTGTGAGACAGACGTTTGGAGTTCTGGGAAGCAGTTAGGAAGGAGCCAATATTCATTGGTTGATGCTACGGTGTAGTAGCGGAATCCGGAAAGCTAGAAAAGAAAAAGGTTCGGCGCAACCTCGTTGGAGCAAGAAGCTTGGAGGGCTTAGGTGCATTGGGTAGATTAGGCTTGGAGGGTCTATTGCTGTCCTTGTATCCCAACTGTATTTTCTAGTGGATTGATTACCGCTTGGAGGGCAGCGGAGAGGTTTTTCGCCGAGGTCTTCGGTTTCCTCTTCGATAACATATCTGGTGTTATCGCTGTGTTTGCATCTTCCTTCCTCTCTATCTCTGCCTTTACATTATCTGCTGTGGTTTATTTTGTTGTGGCTTAGATAGTTGTTTAATCAATTCCATGTTATAGCATATGTTAAGTTTCCGCACACTTGTTGTTTAACATATTGCTTGTGTTGATTAAATTGGTTTTTGGGGGTCTAAACGTTCAAAAGTGTTTTTGTACACGTTTTTTGAACTCTCAATATTTTATTTATGTTAATGCTTGTTAGGAACCCGGTGGTTCCTAATGGAGATTGATGGGAATTATAGGGAAATTAGTGGGAATTGTAGGGAAATTGACTTAATTCGAGGTAGTTACCCTTCATAGAGAAAAAAAGAGATTAAGAGAGAGAGAGAGAGAGATGTACTAATGCACTAAGAAATTAGTTTATTCTTCAATGATGAAAATGTGATTATACAAGTAGGTATTTATAGAACTATAAAACTATTCTGTTAGCCCATATGACCTCATCCCAATAGTTATATTATTCCCTATTTGAATTAATAATTTCAACATGTGCTAAATGTGATTAACGTGCTTGGCATTGTAACTAACTAACTAAATCTACAACAATTAGGAAATTGATTTAATTCGAGGTATCACCCTCCATAGAGAAATAAAGAGATTAAGAGAGAAAGAGAGATGTACTAATGTACTAAGAAATTGGTTTATTCTTCCATTGATATCTAATATTGAATTACAATCATGTATTTATAGGAGACTAGATCTAATCCCATTGGCTCACATGGTCTCATCCTATTGGTTCTGTTATTCCCTATGTGCATTAATAATTCCAACATGTACTAAATGTGATTAACATGCTTGGAATTGTAACTAACTAACTAAATCTCAATACAACAATTATTATCCATATGCTTATAGCATTCTTAACATTTCCCTCCCCTTGAAAACGCCTTACCCACAAGGTGTTGTTGTGAAATAGCATCTTCATCAAAGGAGATCTTCCAATGGACCAATACCTTAGTAACATTTTGATCACCATATTCATGCATTTCTCTTTGACAAGTGGTCTTGTGCACATGAAGCTTTCTTCTTCATAGATCTTCAAACTTTGCTCAAATTCTTGAGCTTTCAATGGTTCTTCAATCTTCAAGGTCTCATTGGTTCTTTAAACATTGGAATGTTCTTGTATCCTCAAGACCTCATTTGATTCTAGAACCATTAAAATTGTTGGTGCTTGCATCTTGGATTCTTGGATCACTGACACTTGGATTGCCAATTCTTGAATCATAGACTCTTGAATTGAAGCCTCAATTGGTGCATCAAGAATTGGTTCTTGGAAGATCATCATCATCTTCTTTGTTGGTTCTTTGGATTGAACTTCAAGGGCAGCGTGTACATATATATCATCATCCACTTTGACACAAAAATCAACATCCCGGCTTGCAACAACAATAGTAGATTCTTAGAACTTGATTTGTTCTTCGAGTTTCATTGAATTAAGAGATTGTAATTCCTCTTCCATCATGTTTTCGAAACCCTCTTACAATCTTGAGAGCTCTTCATTCATGGCCTTATTAGATTCAACCAAGGCCTTGACATTCTCTAAAACGACATTGTGAGATTCATACAAAGTCTTGACATCCTTTGAAACTTTTTTCACCACTTGCCATAATCCTTTCCAAAGTTCTCTTCGGTTACATTCGTCTGTATCAAGATCGATGACTCTGATACCAATTTTTAGGAACCCGGTGGTTCCTAATGGAGATTGATGGGAATTATAGGGAAATTGGTGGGAATTGTAGGGAAATTGACTTAATTCAAGGTAGTCACCCTTCATAGAGAAAGAAAGAGATTAAGACAGAGATGTACTAATGCACTAAGAAATTGGTTTATTCTTCAATGATGGAAATGTGATTATACAAGTAGGTATTTATAGAACCATAAAACTATTTTGTTGGCTCATATGGCCTTATCCTAATGGTCCTATTAATCCTCATGTGCATTAATAATTCTAACATCTGCTAAATGTGATTAACATGCTCAGAATTGTAACTAACTAACTAACTAGCTAAATCTACAACAATTATTATCCATATGCTTATAGCTTTCCTAACAATGATGGTTAATTAGATGGTATGAATTATAAAGTATAGACTAATTATATATATATATATATATATATAAACATGGTACACTAGTGCATAACAAGTATGAGTCAGCTTTGTAACGAGGATGATCATAATTCAATTTTCCAAAAAGAATTATGACCTTCTCCCCTCTCCTCGTATATGTGTGTTAAAATACTTATTATTCTTAAAAAAATAAAAAAATAAATTCCAAAAAGAAGTGTGATGTCATTAATGAAGAAGGGGAACGTGTCATGGGAAGTGTAAGGACATCTCACAATTGCTACAACATTGTCCCTAACATTAAATTGGGTTGCAAATGTGTTTAGGCTATGTGCTCGTTTGTAAATAGTTTATTTAGTTTTTTGCTGAAAATGTGATAAAGTATACTTGTACTTTGAAAATTTTTGAAAAAGTGAGAAAATACGGGAAAAAGTGAGGTTTTAAAAATCTGTACATAAAAACTAAAACTAAAGCTAATACCAAACAAACTCTAATTGATGTTGAGTTATGGTATCAATGCCATGCTATTAGCTAATAGCTAGAAGCAATTGGTGAAGATTTCAAAGGTTGAGGCTGTGCTTGGTTTGTCCAAGTTGGGAAAAGTTGAAAAGATTGTTTGTGGTCCTTGCCAAATAGGAAAACATATTAGATCCCAACACCCAAAACTTCTGATATGCTTACCACTAATCCTTTAGAGCTCTTGCATATTGAGGTTATTAGGTCTTCTAGTATAGAGAGCTTAGGAGGTAAGAGATATATCTTCACCCATTGTACCTGGGTAATCTTGCTAAGGGAGAAGTCAAAGGCTAGTGATAAAATCTAAGGCAAGAGAAGCAAAAGGGAAATTCTGCTTTTGTCTACAAAAATCTTGAGGGGCAAAGAATCATGAAAGGATGTGTTACATGTGTACATTAGGGAAACAAATGAAAATAATTCAGCTTTCCTTCTTTTATACACACACACACACACCCGGGAATCATTAGCTGTAAGCAAAGAGGTGATCGGTATGTCCCAATACGGAAGAATTCACATTTGGAAAGAGGCAATTCTAGGACTTATTGTCCCAGGTATTGCATATACAGAAAAGTAGTTCTAGTGTCTATGGTTCAAGTTAGTCCATTAAAGAGTGTTGGGTTAAGGGGAGTCTAGTTGTATTTAATTCGGTTTATGACCTGACCTATTATAAAAGTGATTTTGTGGGATATAAATACCATTGCTTCATACTAGGGTTTGAGGTGTTTTTTTGAGAGATGAAAAACTATACTGCAGTATCTTGTATTTTTTCTTGAAAATAGTGAAATTAGTACAACTTTGTGGATGTAGGCAAATTGCCGAACCACGTAAATATTGTTTTGTGTGATTATTTTCTTTGGCACATATTTTTTTCTATTTTCGTTTCTCATAGATCTAGAAATTTGTGTATATTCTCTTCAAAGAGTGATTTAAATTCCTGCAGAAGTAACTAGGAATACTTATTTTCCAGTTACCACTTACCACTAACCTGACATTTTGCTTGTTAGGGTTTGAGTTTGTAGTGTTGGCAAACCATGGCAAATAGTAAGTCTTGTAAAGTTAGTGTTAAGTTTTTAGACCCCTGAAAACCCAGTTTGTTTAATCTAATTAATTAGCCAAGTTGTTACTTAGATTAATTATTCAGATCTAGATTAAACATTTATCACACATATCATGCACATTGGAAAACTAAATAACACAAGATGTGATGACTTAGGAAAACTAATGAAACAAACTAGTTTCAAGGCAAAAACCTGTGGGGGAACAATCCCAAGAGAACAATCCACTATATCAAATTGAGATTTACAGTCAAGAATACCAATTCGTAGTAAATCTAATTACAGTTACCAAACCAAGCTCTAAACCCCTCAGGCTTCTTTGATGTGGACTTGCTCCAACATGAACCTCCAATTCACGTCTTAATCTTCAGTACACTTGATAGCTGAAGCTTGGCTGCAACTTTGTAAGGTTGAATTTATTCAACCATCTAATTGGCTTTATTCTGTGCCAAATTTGCTTGTATTTCAGCATTTAGTAACCCTGTATTTAGGTGGGCTGGTTGTAAGGGTAGTGAGTGAGATAGAGTGAAGTTTGCTCAAGAGTGTGCAAGAAAACAGAGACTCGCGGCTTGGCCTCGCGGGTGACTCGCGGTTGCAAGCCGCCAAACGTAGCACACGTGCCAAGCATGTCGGAAGGTGAACAGTCATGCTAGCTGGAGCACTACAGGACAAAACAGGACAACTGGCCATACGGTTATCTCGCGACTGGATCTCGCTACTTAGTCAAGTCGCGAGGTCAAGCCGCGAGCCACCCCTGTTTTGTAAAACCTGACGTTTCACATTCCTCTCCCACTCCAGTATAAATACCCCTTTTACCCACAAATGTAAGAGAGCTTCCAGAGAGAATTTTGAGAGAGAAACCCTAAAGAAAAACAAGATTGATTCACCCACAATCTATACATTAGAGTCTCTTCAAATTCCTCAACTCTCTTCCTCTCCATTGTCAAATCCTTGAGAGGCATTTTACCAAACCTTGTTCTCACCATATTCATTACTGTGAGAGAGCTATTTGGATTTCTGGGAAGCAGTTAAGAAGGAACCAATCTTCATTGGTTGATGCTATGGTCTAGTAGCGGAATCCGGGAAGCTAGAAAAGAAAAAGGTTCGGCTCAACCTCGTTGGAGCAAGAAGCTTGGAGGGCTTAGGTGCACTGGGTAGATTAGGCTTGGAGGGTCTATTGCTGTCCTTGTATCCCAACTATATTTTCTAGTGGATTGTTTACCGCTTGGAGGGCGGCGGAGAGGTTTTACGCCGAGGGCTTCGGTTTCCTCTTCGATAACACATCGCGTGTTGTCTTTGTGTTTGCATCTTCTTTCCCTTTTATCTTTGCCTTTTTATTAACTACTGTGGGTTGTGTTTTTAATTTGGCTTAGATAGTTTTTCCAATTCCATATTATAGCTTATGTTAAGTTTCCGCACACTAGTTGTTTGACATAATACTTGAATTGGTTAAGTTGTAATTTGGGGGTCTAAACGTTCAAGGGTGTTTATACACATATTTGAACTTTCAAACTTTACTCCATCGGTACTAGTAATATGAGGGTGATCTCCGGTAGGTGCTTGAAAGAGTTAGGAGGTACAATAATTTTATAGATCTCAAATGAGTAACTTTCCAATACTTGAAAAACGTGCTTTAGGGTTTTTCTTATATACCTAGTAGGTTTGGATTGAAACCCTAAACAATTCGCGGGCTGTTGGGCCTTAAAACAAATTCTACAATTTGTGGTTTGATTGATCAAAGCTTTCTCTTGATCGTTCAAGCTAGTCAGATTTTCAATTATTTTTTTCTGCAGCTTGTATGTTCTTGAATCTTGACTTGTATCACTTTAAGCAATGTCTAAAACACTTCATAGACCCTAAGATCTAATTCTAGACAAGTTTGTGTTCTCGATTTGCCAACATACAAAGTATTTAGAACCTAAACATTTATTTCTAAATATTTAGAACCTAACAGTTAGAATATGTACTTCCAAGTCCAAGACAAAGATCCAAGCCCATGATAAGAAAGATGTGAATCTGTTTTTTTGATTGGTACTCGATTCCTGTTTGACCTATCGAAACCATTTGATTGCCACTTAATTCCTATTCAACTTTTCGAAAATCGCAGAATCAGCAAAAATTAACAAATATGAAAAAGCCCACAACTTTTCAATTTCAAGCCCAATTCGTGATCTGTGTATGATGGTATTTAAAGAATATTATAAGCTAACCCTAGAGAGAGAGAGAGAGAGAGAGAGAATGTGTCTCTTGTGCCTCATATTCTATATCTAGGTATCTATACCCAAAACTCTCTCATATCTATCGGTGGTATTTTTTAAAGAAACTCAAAATCCGGTGTTGTAGAAGTTTTTGCCTTATACTAGTCATCATAGGTGCTAGAAATTCAAATCTTCAATGAGATTTTGAAGTGTGTGGATCAGAGGTTCACATTATAGAAGTTCATTATAAGGGAAGTTTGTGGGATTCTGAGCTTAGTTTGGTAACTGAAGTTAGATTTACTATGAATATGGTTATTCTTGATTGTAAATCTCCATCTTATAGTGAAACTGTTATGTTAGGATTGATTAGGTCAAGTCTTCAATGAGATTTTGAAGTGTGTGGATTGGAGGTTCACATTATAGTAGTTCACTATATGGGAAGTCTATGGGATTCTGAGCTCAGTTTGGTAACTGAAGTTAGATTTACTATGAATATGGTTATTCTTGATTGTAAATCTCCATCTTATAGTGGAACTGTTACCTCAAGATTGATTAGGTCAAGTCTTCTCATGTTTTTCCTGTAAAAATGGTTTGATTTCATTGGTTTCTTGGATCATCATATCCTATGTCATATTTTCCACTATACATGATATTGATACTGTTTGTTTAACCTAAGGCTTTCATAATAGATTTAATTAACAACTTGACCTTAAAACTAGTTGAACACTGTTTTTGACATGGGTCTAAATCTAACACTCCTGAAGCCTATTGATGTTTTATTCTTTTGCACTAATATTGGTCTATACTCATGCTCTTTTTAATTTAAATAAAAAAAAAATTTGAGGGGGGTATTTTTAATATATCTTAATGGCATGGTATTTATGCTTTACTCTTTATTCCGTTCAGTGACGTTTGGAAGGATTAGGCTTTGAATAATGCAATGAAACTTTATGTGCTGTCATTGGATCAATGAAATAGAAGACAAACCATGTTTCCAATAAAGTCCTTGAAGTTACAAGTCAAGGAATATCATGCCCCAATTTATAAAATGTCCTAAAAGCCTTCAATATTCTTGCATTTGCCTCTACTTTTGAGTTCCTCTTGGGATGGTCTTAAAAGAAGTACCCTACTTTCTTGGACGCAAGAACAATGCTTTTAGATTGTAAGGGTGATCATTATATGGTCTACAAAATAGATAACATGGAAGCTTGCATCTCAGAGAGAAAGATGCAAAAAGTTAAAATTATGCAATACTTTAAAAAAAAAAAAGGAGGGGGGTGGTTGCGGCGCTGGGGGGGAAGAGGAAACATTGATATTATGCGACATCCTAAAATTTCATAGCCTTCAAATGTTGACTCAGAACCAGATATTTTGAACGTGAAAGTAGTTGAGACTTGAGATACATTTTCCATTGTGAAATTGCAGATATATTTCACCAAAACGAATAAGGCAATCTGATGGGATAGCACCTGCTAGTTGATAGTATAGTGGGGTGGGCCTTGCACGCCATTGATGAAATTTACCTGCTCACCTAGGGTGACTACAGTATCACTATTTTGTATATATGGAGGAGCACCTTGAAGGGTCACAAACCAAAGTAATTTATGCAAAATAAACAAATAAAAAAAACTATTCCTTTCTGCGTTATTTACATAGATAGGCATGTTATCTATATGTTTGGATAGGAAAGAGGAGAGGAGAAAAGAGGGAAAGGAGTGAACCATTTTTTCCTCTCATCTCTTTCTCCATATTATGCGACATCCTAAAATTTCATAGCCTTCAAATGTTGACTCAGAACCAGATATTTTGAACGTGAAAGTAGTTGAGACTTGAGATACATTTTCCATTGTGAAATTGCAGATATATTTCACCAAAACGAATAAGGCAATCTGATGGGATAGCACCTGCTAGTTGATAGTATAGTGGGGTGGGCCTTGCACGCCATTGATGAAATTTACCTGCTCACCTAGGGTGACTACAGTATCACCATTTTGTATATATGGAGGAGCACCTTGAAGGGTCGCAAACCAAAGTAATTTATGCAAAATAAACAAATAAAAAAAACTATTCCTTTTTGCGTTATTTACATAGATAGGCATGTTATCTATATGTTTGGATAGGAAAGAGGAGAGGAGAAAAGAGGGAAAGGAGTGAACCATTTTTTCCTCTCATCTCTTTCTCCATATGTATACATCCAAACATAATGTGTGTTTGTTGAGATCAATATATTAAAGAGGTAGCAATATATTTTTGACTTTAGATATATACTTTAATGAGAACTAAAGCTAATAGTATTATGGGTTCTAATTAGCTCAACTAATAAAGTTTTGATAGTTGAATAAGAGATTTGAGATTCAATTTTCGCCTACACCAAAAACTGATTGATGTCTTAGTCTGATGATATCATCAGGAACGGATATCATAGATTGAAACTCTAAAAAAAAAAAAAAAAAAAAAAAAAAAGGCTAATAGTCTTATAACTCAACACCATCTACTCTCTTTTATTAAGACAACAAACCCCTCTCTCCTGTTATTCTAACTATTTAATATATATATATATATATATATAAAAAATTAAAAAAAAAAAAAAAAAAAAAACAACAACAACTGAAGAATATACCTAAGCCCAAAACATTGACTTGGACTAATATAACTCTTAGACAACTTAAATGTCAAAGAGTCGCAGTGGGTGGCATGAGAGG
The DNA here is from genome assembly GCF_932294415.1 of Quercus robur. NCBI lineage: Eukaryota > Viridiplantae > Streptophyta > Magnoliopsida > Fagales > Fagaceae > Quercus > Quercus robur. The sequence goes on from NC_065537.1 coordinate 41,276,578, forward strand.
TTTGAATTGTGTATGGAAAGAAAAAGAATCTGACAGAGTATTCCTTTTGAGGTTATCTTGAGATTAGATTACATATAGAAACTCTATCCTATCTTTCTTCTTACTTAAAAAAAAGAAAAGAAAGTTGACTAGTTTAGAACAATTTTAAATGAAAATGTTGTGGTTAATATGATGCAAGACAAGCCTGTATGGTAAGGCAGTCGATTAAAGAACAACTATGCTCTTTTATGTAATGGCGAATTAAACAGATAAAATATTTTGTATGCTATTTACTTTGTTTCCTTTCTTGGTCAGACTTGTAATGGACATACTTATACGGCAAAAAAGGACTTGTGATATTTTGTTATACCATTTCTTAAATAAAAAAAACAGTAACAGTCAAAATTAACTTTTATAGCAAAATACATGGTGCTCAAAATTCATGCCCATTTGGCCAAGACAGACATGCAACCAGCCCCTAGAAGAAGTGATGCATTTGCTCCAAATTGGATCCTCAAGCTGTTTTGCACTCTTGGGCTCATGAAATCTGCTGCTAGTAGGTCAACAAGTGCAATGTAAATCAAAATCCCGGCCGATGCAGCATCGAAAATCCCTTCAACAATCAGAGCTGTTGGGCCATTCTCATTGTAAACACTTGATATTCCAATACCAATTGCAATTCCCACAGGTGTTGTAAGGGAGAAAAATGTTGCCATTATTGCTGCAGACCGAGTCTTGAATTGTGCCTTCATTGTAATAAAAAATTTACTAAAGTTAGAGATTAAAAAAAAAAAAAAAAAAACAACTAAAACATATCTTAGTACCAAGAGTCATGCTAGGTTGACAAATATTTTCACATTCTTTAATTTTCATAATTTTCTGTTATAGAAGTAATATTATTTTGATATGGGTCTACATCTAATATCATATTTATTAACACTAAGGGTCTGTTTAGTTTCAAAAAGTGGTGTATCCACTTTTCATTTTCTGTATTCTATATTCAAATCCTAAATTTGAATATAGAAAAATACAATCATTTTCACATTTGGTTAGGATTTGAATATAGAAAAATACAATCATTTTCACATTTGGTAGTGTTTGATAAGTTGTTTTGAATACATAATTGGAGTATAGAATACATTATACCCGAGTTTGGTCATTGTTTTCTATTAAAAAAAAATAACTTTTCTCACTCACACACATCACATCACTCAAAAAAATGTAATTTTTTTGTTTTCACAATATTCACGAATATGTCATTGTATTCATATTCATGGAAAATGAAAACGCTAAAAAGTTGTATTCATTTTTTGTATTCAAATCCACTTTTTCTTAAAACTAAAAATGAATATTGAGTACAAAAACACAACCAAACCAGTTTTTTGGTGGTCAATCCCACAAATAATTGAAAATGAATACTAAAAACTCCACTTTTTTCTCTTAACCAAAAAGGACCTAATCATAGCATGCCATCCCCGTGTGAAAGATATAGAAAAATTTTGTTGACTCTAGCTTATTGTAGTATGAAATGTTATATAAATTGAGTTAGTTTGATGAAAAGTTGTCAGTAGATGGGGTACATATTATAGACTTCATATTCTATTAGTTGATTTTTTTTTTTTTTTCCTGTAAACATTATGTAATATGATTGTGTGAAAGTTGAATAGTTGGATGTACGGCGAGCTTCATTTTGAGTTGGCACTTCAAAAGATTATATTACTTGTTAGCATTAACAATTATTAAATAAATGGTTATGTGCCAGTTGAATGCTATAATCTTCTCAAAAAAAAAAAAAAAAAAAAAAATTCGAATGCTATAAATTACTAAACTTGTCATAGAATTCAAGGATGCAGATTTGTTAAATGGAACTGGTTCTCAATTTTCTCAATTAAAAGAGCCCCACTAGACCACTTTGAGAGGTCATGAATATAGAATAAAAAGAAATAAATCTGATACCTGAGAAATACAACCACCAAGTCCCATTCCCTCAAAAAATTGATGGAAAGACAGTGCTGCTAGTAGAGGCTTTATTGTCTGAGGGCTTTGAGAAGAACCCAATGATATTCCAATTATCACTGAATGAGCCACAATTCCTAACTCCAACACCTAAAAAACACACCCACCAAATTTAATCTAACTCTGAAATACCCATCAGTCAATATCATCCAATAACGACAACCAAAGTTATAGATGCTCAATAGATTAATTAAGGATTAGTTAATGCTAACCACATGTATACTTTTCAATTATTCTTTATTCTGTTTATCCAAAATCATACAATATCACCCAAGAATGAATTTAAAATTAAACCTTACTTGTGATATAACACGAAAACGGATTAGCTCGGCAAGATTCGAGTCCTCGGGATTGGTGGCTGACCCATGAGCATGACCATGTGTGGCATGTGTATGAACATGCACATGTCCCTCATGCTCTCCATTCATCTCTTCGCCTACAACATTCACCTGCTTAGAGTTATTGAAGTGCAGCCTCTTATAAAACCCTGTTGCCAATGAGTCCACCATTAATGTTCCTATAGCAGACATCATGGCAATGAAGCCCGAAAAAGGGAATTTTCCCCATGGATTTTCATTAAGGCATGGTGATGTTAAACTTGCAAATGCATCCGGTAGTATGTGAATGAACCCTGTTGCTAGAATTACACCAGCTGCAAAGGCCTTAATCATGAAAAAGATGTCATGTTCAGGCCTTAGAGTTGGAATCTTCTTGCCCAACAATGGAATGCTTACTCCCACAGCACCTGCAAGAAGAATTAAAGCTATTGAACCTACTTTATATTTAAGTGCATCACTTTTGTTGTTCTTTGTGGCCTCAGCATCACATGTACAATCTCCAGATACTATAGTGGGGAGGACAAAAACAATTAGAAGAAACAACAACTTCAAGATGTTGGAAAAACAAGGTTGAAAGTTGAACATGGTGTATTGGTGTGTGAGAGAAAGATAGAGAGTAGTAGGTTAAGGAAGAGGAAAGCTTGTCAAATATATTTGTTCTTTGATAATGGCTTGAGTTTTGTACTTTTATAGCAAATGAAAAAGAAGCTGCAATGTGGGTTGTTTGAAATCATTGGATGGTTCAATTGAAAAACAGTAAAGAATAAATCAATGGATGGCTGATAATAAGCCAAGCATCTTATATATATAGTCAATACCAACATAAAAATAAATGAACATAGGCTTTGCTCAAAACTCTTCTCAAGTAGCTACTAGCTAGGTTAGCATTGTGTCATTCATGTGGCTTGTCAGCATGTGTTGGATGGCCTGGAATTAAGTATCCCGTATGCATAATGGATTTACATGGAAAGCAAATCTTGATCATCGATCAGCAAGGTTGGTAAGGGACCAGTACTATCTTTCATGTGGACCAATTTACATACTATAGACAAATTATTGTGAAAATCAAATTAAAAAGAGTGATTTAAGTACCCAATTTATTTTTGTTATGGTAGGTATTGTAGTGACATTTCATATGTTCATCTTTATAAATGATTTTTGTAGTAGGTATTGTAGGACATTTCATATATTCATCTTTATACACAATTTTTGTAGGTTTCTTTTAGTTCAATTGGTAAAGTCTCGTTCCCTCGAATATAGGATTAGATCTTGCATGCACAAAAATGAAATTCATTGATGTTTTTGTATGATAATAAATAACAATCATGGGATTGAATCTTGCTTATATGGTACAAAATCAATTGGTCTTTTGGCCTAATTGGAAAAAAAAATTATTAAGCTTGATAGTAATAACAATTATCATGGATCATATTGCATCTATTAAAAAAAATTCTTTATACACAATTTTGAGTTAATACATTTACAATATGTTTGTTTTTAAACCCTTGAACACAATGTTTAACATGATTTTATTGCCAAGTTGTTAAGTCAATTATACAGATATTAGGTTAAACATAAATCTATCATATCATACAGCGGAAAAGTAAATAAAACGCAGATATGATGACCTAAGAAAACCAATGAAATAAACCAATTTCAAGGTAAAAAAAACATGGAGGGACCAATCCCAAGAAGAACAATCCACTGTAACAAATAGAAGTTTACAGTCAAGAATATTTAATTCACAGTAAATTTAACTATGATTATCAAACCTAGCTTTGAAACCCTCAGATTTTTTTAATGTGGATCTACCCTAACATGGACCTCCAATTCATGCCTTTGATCTTTAGTACACTTGATATCTGAAGCTTAGGCTGCAACTTTGTTTCATTGGTACTTGTGAAATAAAATTGATCTCTGGTAGATGCTTGAAAGAGTAGAAGAGTAGCTCTCCAAGACTTGAAAAACATGCTTTAGGGTTTTCCTTATATACCAAGTAAATCTGGATTGAAATCCTAAACATTTAATGGGCTAACAAGCTTTAATAAAAATCTGCACAAGGAGTTGACACCAGAATTTTTGTTTGGATTAAAGTTAAAATGGTGAGTAGATTAGAATTGACCGAAAATAGTGTTTGGAAGGAGAAAAGGCTACACGACAATATTTTGAAAAGTTATGAGGGTATTATAGTCATGTAAAGAAGCAGTAGAGCACAAGGAAGGTGATGATGAGATCAAATAAAGGAATGATGGTGAAAGAGAATTGTTAGAATAGGATAATTTATTAGCTTTACTAAAGTAGTTGAGAAATGATACATTCAGTTTACTTTAGCAGCAATACTCCAGAGAGGCAGAAGGGACAGATCTTAGAGACTTTGGGAGTGAAAGAGGTGGTCCGGTTTGAAGCTTACCTTGGTCTACCAACTTTGATTGGGAGGGCCAAATATTCCACCTTCTCATTCTTGAAAGACAGAATTTGGAAGAAGCTCCAAGGATGGAAAGGCATGCTATTGTCTAGAGCCGGCAAAGAAATCCTCATCAAGGCTGTGGCACAGTCCATACCCACTTACACTATGAGTGTGTTTCAAATCCCTTTGAAACTTTGTGATGAATTAGATGCATTATGTGCAAAATTTTAGTGGGGTCAAGTGGGCAACGAACGGAAAATTCACTGGAAGAGTTGGGATAAGTTGACGGCTTCAAAGAAAGAAGGTGGAATGGGATTTCGAGATTTGAGAGCTTTTAATCTAGCTATGTTGGCCAAGCAAGGTTGGAGGATGGTCCAAGGTAATGATTCATTGCTCTACAAATGTTTTAAAGCAAGGTACTTTCCAAGATCAAATTTTTTAGAGGCTAAAGAATCACCTAATTGCTCGTATGAGTGGAGAAGTTTGATGGCTGCAATACCTATTCTTCAATCCGGCCATTGTTGAGGGTTGGTAATGGAGTCTCAATAAATGCCTTGAAGGACAAGTGGCTCCCAAATTATCCCACAAACATGGTCCTAAATCCGGTCCAAAATAATTGGGGTGACTTGATGGTGTGTGAGTTGATCAATCCGGAGTTGAATGTATGGAGATATGAGGATATTCGGACCATATTTCATAAAGACGAAGCTGATGCAATCTGTCAAATTCCTTTGAGCAGAAGATATGTAGTTGATACCATTGTTTGGCTGCATAATCCACGGGGTGAGTTTACTGTTAAATCTGCTTATCATGTGGCAAGAAGAATTCTTACTGGGGAAGCTCGGGTTGGAACTTCTAGGGGCTGTGCTGCAAAACAGATATGGGCTACAATTTGGAAGTTGCGGATCCCAAATAAAATCAAGGTCTTTGCATGGCGAGCCTGCCATGAAATCTTACCAACTACTATGAATCTGACCAGAAGAAGAGTAATTCATGAAGATAAATGTTCGATATGCACCATAGAGTCAGAATCTACCATTCATGCTTTGTGGGATTGCGCAGCGGCTCAAGATATTTGGGCTGGAAGTGTTCGTAAGCTACAGAAATTCAAGCATGGTCAATTCGATATTTTGCAGCTGATGGAAGAGCTTTTGGAGCGGTTGAATTTGGAAGAAATGGAGCTGTTCTGGACTCAAGCATGGCTGATCTGGAATCAGCGAAATTCCTTACTGCATGGAGGGAAAATGAAGAATCCAAATTGTTTGAACAAAAGAGCAGAGGAGTGCATTGAAGAATTTAAAAGTGCTCAAACCCAGCTCACGGTTCAGCCAAGGCAGCAACCGAATGGAGAGGTATGGCAACCACCACCAGTAGAAGGGTACAAACTCAACTTTGATGCAGCAATATTTTCGGACATAGGCAAAACAGGGTGTGGAGCAGTTATTCGAAATGAAAAGGGAGAGGTAATGGCTGCTATGACTGCTTGTGGATCGGCTGTACAGACCAGTGAAGAAGCAGAGTTACTCGCTTGCCGGAGAGCTTTAGAATTTGCTGTGGATGCAGGTTTCTATAGGCTGATCATTGAAGGTGATAATAGTACTGTTACTCATGCTATTTCTTCTTCTGCAGAAAATAATTCGCTTCTTGGTAATGTTGTGGATGATATTCGCCATTTGATAAGGGGATTGCATTGGGCTGCTGTTTGTTGTATTAAGAGGAGTGGGAATAGGGTAGCACATGTTTTGGCTCAACACGCTAGATTTTCACTAGATGAGGATTTGTACTGGATGGAGGAGGATCCCCCACCAGCCATGGATGCTTTGTATCATGATATATTATCCATATAAATGAATGAATATCCCCCTTTCAAAAAAAAAAAAAGATGTACAACATCTAATATCTCCATTACAAAAGTTCAACCTCCATCAGTAGTTAATCTAACTACTATTAGCCATCAAAAAACTGTCTTAAAAGATTGTTGCCTACTTTGAAAAGTTTATAAAATAATGGGATGAGACAGAGCCTAGTAAGTAGCACATTTAATGGGAGAGGGGGAAATGCAAGTTTCATCTTCAAAATAATAATATTACAAGAATGATTAAATAGTGAAACACAAAGTTTCTCAAAATAAATATTTTGAAACTATATGCTATAATCTGTGAGCATCAACAATATAATTTCCAAGGCCATAATATCTAACATAAGATAAATTATCACAAATATACCACACTACCACATAAACCGGTCAGGGGATCCATCCATTCACAACTGGCATGATATTGTCCTCTCTGGTATGCAGACTCTTGGCCCCATGGACAGTAGCCTCACCCATACCCTCAAGGTTTTTCTCTCCCCCCATGGGCAGCAGAGAGAGCGCGTTAAATAGGACCTTTCTTGCATGTGGTTTCTTGGCCCCATAGGCAGTAGCCTCACCCACACACAATCAAGGAACTTCTTCCCCCCATGGACAACGGGAAGAACTCGTCATCCAAAGTGAAAGGGCACTGACCTGGATTTGATTCCATTGTCACAAAGACTACGGAAACCAAATCGGGTGATCACCGGGAAATCACACATGGCATGGTGTTAAAACCACATAAACTCATAGGTTACATTACTTTGAAACACATAGTTCATATCCAAGTAGTTTCAGAAAATCTTAAATAATCTAACTTCTACAAAGTTTGTAAGGTTTTCAACTTCATTCTTGTCAAGAGATTTTCTATCAATTTCCCAATTAATACAAGACAAGATAAGCATCTTTAAATTTTTCAATATACCATAAAATCAATGGTTTTCTTATCAAAGATTAAATAAAAGATGCTCATTTTTTCATATCAACAATTCATGCATTTCCCTAAATGCAATACCAAATATAATACATTTCCATATATGATTATGTATATATATATATATATATATTTATTTATATACATATATATATTAAGGTTACGACACAATAGTTTTTAGGAAAATATAATTTCCATAGGTAGTTTCCAAATATGTGTCTAACCCAAAAACATTTATATAACATGGTTATTTTTCAAAATCTCATTAAAAAGCTACTTACCTCGCAACCGCAAAATCCTAATTCTCCAAACTCCAAGGAGATTAGCTAGTACCTAAATAATATCAAGTAAACCTATTACAATAAGTATAGAGCTTAAAATTGCATCTAGGCACAATTTAGGAATTGCCAAATAATCACTTAATTAGGCAAGTCTAGCATCTAACCTCATCAATAATAATATATTCCACTTCCATAGTTTCTCAACAAATTGATTCACAAGGCATAAACTCCAATTATAAAGTTAACCCATTTAATATTATCTCCAACATTATGACTAGCTTCCATAAAATTTACACTACATTATTAAGAGACCCATGAAAGCAAAATCAATATATCCTCTAAGATAAGAAATTTAGAATTTCAACTAATTCCAAATAAACCCAATGGCAATAAAAAAATTAAATTCACCAAACATCACATGTTATAACTTAAAACCCCTAAATTTTTCCACCTTACATAAACCTTAAGTAGTCATCAATAGCACAAAATATATACTCACTCATCAAATAATTCCACCAATACAAAACCCATAAAAACACATAAATATCACTTCCAATGCTCATAAATCACATGGGTATCATTATTAAAGCTTAGATAAAAATAAGCTCAAGCAAAATTGCAAAACCCACCAAAAAGATGAGAAATTTTTACCTCAAAAAAAGGATGAAGGTGTTTATGGGTTCCTAAGAATTTTCCGGTGATCTTGCCGGATAAATGATGGTGGAAATGGTGATGGTGGTGGTGTGGAAGTGCCGGTGGAGAGGATGAGAGTAGAGAGTGTTCTATAGAAAATGAAAGAGAAGAAAAAGAAATAAAACAAAAGTGAGGGAGTGAGCCGGTCAAAGGAATGAAAAGATAGAGTGATTGTGAGGTGGGTAGTGGGGTTAGGTGGGGCTTGGCACGTGTGAAACCAAAAAATATCTGATCCTTTTTTTTTTTTTTTAAATGACAGGACATTACCCTATGCTTCTCTATGGGTCTAGATATGGGGAGCCCCATTTGATATGGTTTCCCCCAAAGTAGCAATAGAAGTTGACAGCAAGTTAGGTATGGTTAAGGAGGTGGAAATGAGAAGAAGACAAGATGATCTAAACTTCTTCATGCAATTTCGTGTTACACTGCTGATTACAAAGCCACTCAGACATGGTGGTTTCATAACTGGATCGGATGGTGATTGTACGTGGGTGAATTTTAAATACGAGTGACTTCCAATGTTTTGCCGCTATTGTGGTATGCTTGGACATGATTTGAAACACTGTGCAACACACTTTGCACTAGAAAAAAAAATGGAAGGGAGATGGAGTATCAATATGGTAATTGGTTAAAAGCTACAGGGGACCATCCAAGATTTCCACCTAGGCGAGATTTGGGGAAAGGTTTTAATTCTACTAATGATATGGGTGATATTCCAGAATAGACGACAAACCATTAACCGAAGTTTGGAAAGCTGACGGCGGCAAGGAAGAGTGATACAGAAAACCCTAGTACGAGTAGCTGTCACGATAAAGGAAATCCAGTGATTTTTGGAACTGTCCCTGATCTCTAGTGAATCGATATTGTAGATAATATATTTCATGCTAACGTGAAGGATGGAAATATTGTGAATTCTGGAACTGGTACTGATATCCAGCAAATTGATAACATAGATAATGGATTTAATGCTAATGATAAGGATGGAACATTATCTACCTCAATGGATAGGATAAAGGGGAATTTAAATTTAAATCATGAAGCTGGTATTGCACCTCACCTCTCTATTACGAATTAGACCTCTGGAATAATTAGGCCGCTCTCATCAAAGCCCAAAGCCACTTGGACTAGAATCAACCGTATGGATTTTGGGCTGAGTGGGTTTACTAAGGCTCTCACATTGCCAACACTTGGTAAGAGGGACTCGATGAATGAGGCTACTGCATGTCCGTGTGATGAAAAAGGAAGACTGGTTGTAAAGCATGGGAAGGTAGACATTGATGGAACTATCGATGATGATGTCTTAGTGGGGGTGGAGGTCTACCCTTGTCGAGAGCAATAAGGCTTCTAAGCTGGAACTACTAAGGGCTTGGAAACTCTTAGACAAGTCATAGCCTTCACAAGATTGTGAGGGAACAAACTCTCATTGTGTGTTTTCTCATGGAACCACGTCTAGATAAAGAAGGGTTTGAGAAACTTTACAACAATTTTCCTTTTCTGTATCAGATTATTGTAAAACATCCTGATTCAAGGCAAGGATTAGCATTAATTTAGAAGAAAGATGTATCAATGGAGGTCATTAAATTTATTGCAAACCACGTCTTAGCTAAGGTGGAGGATGATAGTTTTACATGGTTTTTGACATGTTTTTATGGCTGGTCAGAAGTACATCAATGGGAGAAGTCATGGAAACTATGAGCTCACTTGAGAACATTTGTGGATGGACCTTGGCTTTGCATTGGTGATTTCAATGCTTTTCTCAATGTCTTAGAGAAGCAAAGCAAACGACCACCACAAACAACCTAGGTAGATGCTTTTCGGGATGCATTGGAATTGTGTCAGCTTGAGGATTTGGGTTTTAGGGGCTACCCATTCACTTGGAGTAATAGGAGACTTGGTGATGCAAACACAAAGGTGCGGCTTGATCGAGCTGTAGCAACCAAGGAGTAGAGGGAGAAATACCAGCTAAGTATAGTAACCCACCTTTCCTTTCATGCTTCAACTTTTTTGCCTATTATCCTTCAAACTAAGAGCTATAGACAGCATAGACAAAGAAGAGATAAGGGGTTCAAATTTAAGGAATCATGGCTTTTATGGAATGAATGTGAGATAGTGATGAAGGAAGCATGGAACACGGCAGGGAATGGAGAATCCGGGTTGGCTTTAATCAAGGAAAAAATCAGCACCTGCGGAGTAAATTTAATGGCATGGGGAGCTACCAAGTCTGACCTGAACACTAAGGCTATTAAATAGCTTCAAAACCGAGTTGATGCTCTGAATGAAGCTAAAACCACTAATGAGAATAGAGTCAAGTATTTGGAAGTGAGCTAAAGGACAAATGAACTCCTTTTAAAGCAAGAGATTTATTGGGCACAAAGGTCAAGAATTCCCTGGTTAAAATATAGGGATAAAAACACTTCCATTCCAAAGCAACCCAATGGAGATGGGGAAATCACATTATGGGGATTAAAAATGTAGAAGACCAGTGGGTGGAAGACATGGAGGGTATAGTCAATGTAGCTTCGAACTACTTTAATAATTTGTTTAAAGTAGGTTCAAAGTTTATAGAACAAAAGCATTATGCAGAAAAAATAAACACATTAGAGAGAGAGAGAGAGAGAGAGAGAGCAATAAAAAAATAAAAAATAAAAAAAAGGAATAAGGAACTCGAGCTTGTCAAACTCGAGTTCCATATTACAAGGAACTCGAGTTTGGTAAGCTTGAGTACCATAGAAGTACAAAAAAGAGCATTTACCACGTTAGCACAAGTTTTCACGCATCAATAATATCAATCCAGCCGCAACAATAATAGGGAGTGATGTGAACACCAATGCTACTCTCTGTAGCGAATTAATCTGAGCTCAAATGGCATTTAAAAAGGATTATGTATTTTTGCAAATAAAAATTATAATAAAAAAAAAAACCTATCTTTGTCTTCTCCCTTTATTTGACCTACTTTATAGGTACCCAATTCTTTTGTTCAAATTTTGTATTTATCTCAATTTTCAAGAATGGATAATTTATTTTTGGCTAAAATGCAAAATTAACTATCTAAATTTCACCTTTTGTTAATTCAATCTTTTAAATTTTAGTTTTGTTATTACAATCCTCTAAATTTCAAATATAGTTAATTCAGTCCTCCGTTAGTCTTCCGTTAAGTGTTGCCGTCTACTAACCAAAACGGCCATGTTTTGGATTTTTTTTAACTTCTCTCAATTAAAAAAAAAAAAACACGTTAATTAAAAAAAATGTAAGGGTAACAAGTAACAACATCGTTCCCCAGTCCACTGGAAAAACAAAACAAATCCCCAACCCTGACCTGAGAAATTTGAGGAACTGGGGGAGAAAGAAAGGGGGAAAAGAGAGAGACCGAGAGATTGGAAGAGGGAGAGACTGAGAAAGAAAGAGAGATCGGGGGAGTGGGAAGAGAGATTGAGAGGGAGAAGTTCTGAACTAGAACTCTAGAAAATCCATTAATTCTTCCCATGTTATCATGAAGCATTCGAGTAGGTCATAGATTAAGTTGGATGGGTCTTCCTTATTTTCTTCTTCAGTCATCAAGCAATTAATCCTCGGTCATTTCCCAAAGTTGTGATTAGGTAAGGGATTGTTAGTGATGCTAGGCCTTGTAGGCGGCGCAATCACCTTATTGTCTATTAGGTATTGAATTGCATAACGAATGGTGAAACAATGGTCAGTTTCATGACCAAGGCCTTGGTGATAAGCACATCTTTTATTCACATTAATGCTTGAGGGCAAGGGGTTTGGAATTGGTCTTGGGTCTAAGGGCTTCAGTAACCCTTTTACTTTTAGCTTGTCATACACTTGGCTCATGGGCATGTACAACTCATGAAATTCCCTCTTAGGCCTAGGCTCTTATGGTACTTGAACAAGTGCAATGGGTGCAATCAATTGATAAGGATCATTTTACGGATGTTGGAAATTTCTACAGCCTTGGAATTAGATCTTACATTCTTTCTAAACCTTGGAAGGTCATCAGTCTTTATAGTACCATTGTTTATAGCATTCTCAATTTGGGTTCCAACAGCAATTAAAGCTTTAAAATTGGTAAAATATTATGCAAACAAATACTTTTGGAATATAGGCAATAAATTCTTTACAACCATGGCTAACTGTTCTTCCTCACTCGACCTATTCATCATCTGTGCGGCCTTAGCTCTCCACTTGGTAATTAAAGTAGAGAAGGATTCTTTTGGCTCTTGCTTGGTAGTCTCAAGGTCTCTTCTTGTGATATCCACTTCCATATGGTACTTGTATTGCTTGTGAAACTCTCAGCAGATGTCCTTCCAACTTCTTGCTCTTGCATCATTTAAATTGAGGAACCACCTAAGAGCGGCTCTGGTCAGTGTGTTTTGGAACATCTGAGCAAGTACTTCCTCGATCGCCCCTAAGAGCTGCATAGCCCTCATATACATCTTTAGATGGGACTTTGGGCAACCAATCCCATCAAATTTGTCCAGGGTTGGCATCTTGAACTTGGGTGGCAACCGTTCATTAGGGAACAGGGAGAGAGAATCGTAGTCCATAATTTCCTCCATCTTACAAGCTCTTCTAATAATCTCCTTCATTTTATTCATCCTCTCATTGATCTTCTTCTCACTCTCTACGGTTGGTGGATCATGATCAATCTTGTCTTCCTCTTGATTACTCTTTGAATTCTGAAATGGTTGCATCATATGATTCATGTCTTCCCTCAGCTGAATTTGACTAGCTACCATAGTGTTGAGTAGCTCTTGGGTGTTCATGAGTTCCTCTACGTTTGGGTGTTCTCCCTCTTCTGCCATATTGCTAGGAGCTTCAAACATCTTATGGCGTGAACTGTCTTCAAGGTCAAAGATGGGGTTGTGATGTTACAGCAGTGGAGTCTCTTCTATGCTCGAAGGGTTCAGTATTGTGATGGGGGAACATATTTGGTCACTTAAGTCTAATACAAAGCTTAGCCCTCGACATCCCCAGTGGAGTCGCCATCGTGAGAGACCTCGAAAGTTGCCTCTCAAAAAAGAGAGATTTTTGGAGTGCTTTTTAGGGAACTTCTCTTTTTGGGTAAGTGGTGTAGAGTCACCACTTATTTTTCTTTTTATAAAAAAAAAATAAAAAAAAGAAAGAAATACATGACTAAATTGTTCACTTCATTGTTTGAATAAAAAATTACATAATTGAAAAATTGAAAAATTACATGGCTTTGAGTCCTAATTACAAGCTACCAAATAATTACATGGCTTTTTGTCCTAGTTACATTCTACCCAAAATAAAATAAAGACAAGGCTAGATCTACTTATCCAAAGATCTAAATCCGGAGGTTAAGTTACGAAATGGGAAAATGTTAAGCACCCATTCTGCCCAGACAAAGTCTGGTCTTCTAGACTGTTTTGACCTATGTACCCTCTTAATGCATGCTATGAATAATATGTTGAACATGTGAGACAAAAACTAAATCACATAAGTTTATCTATGAATGAAGTCCCTTCTTTTGAAAAAGAATCATATTAGTTTTGGTTGGTAAAAAAATTAGATCTGTCAAAATACCAAATCTGTTTTGTAGCATGTAGAAAAAAATGGTTTTTGGAGATAAAAAATTCAGATCTATGTTTATTACATAAAATAAAGTCCTCTGATTTGAAAAATATCAGATCTGTTTTTAAGAACTAAAAAAAGAAAAAAAGAAAAAATTGGTTTGTAAAAGATCATATCTATTTTGTGATAATAAAAAAAATGGTTTTTTGATAACAGAAAAATCATATATATATATATATATATATTTTTTTTTTTTTTTATAAAATATGGAAAAGATTGTTTAAGAAAAGAGCTTCACACATAACATAAATTTATGCAACATGAATTAACTAAAACAAATACAAACACAATCATGTTTAATCTTTTTCTTTACTTCAAAATCTGCATATGTTAAAAATTCATAAAAAGAAAGATGCAGATCTAATTGTGATTGAGAAAAATTCAGATTTATATCTAAGAAAGATGTAGATTTTTTTTTTTTTAATTTCAAGAAAGAGCGTTGATCATATGCAAATTATTGGAATTAAGAAAGAGATCATGACAATTACATAAAAAAAATCCAAATCATGCTTTAACCAGACAATGATTAACAATTCATGTTATGGATAAAGGAAAACATTCATCATTATAAACAAGAATCATAAAAAGAATAGGGTGATTGAAAACAATCTCTTGCATGACCACTCCTTGTTCTTGAGAGGATGTTTTAGGGTTCAAAGAAATTTATTCCATTATCTTTGAAACCTAAAAACCCTAATTTAAGCAGCAAATCTCAAAGAGAATCAGCAAATATCAGCAATTTGAAAGTCTCAAAACGTATGCCTCTCAGAGTGTAAAAGAAAGGTGTTGAATTATGAGACACAGCCTCTATTTATAGAGCTCAGAAGACTTTAAAAAATAGCTCTGATGTGTGGAATGCGAATTGGGACTCATCCTTTTGCGAAAAGATCGAAAAGGGTGTGCCTTATTGTCACCCAAAAGCATTGGGCCAAAGCCCAAAAGGGGGAAATTCGGCCCTTTTAAAGTGCCGTTTGGCACTCCAAAAGTGCCAAATGGGCTCTTGGACACCGAACATTCTTCCATGTTCAGGTGCGTTTTGGACTCTCCTTCTAGGGTTTTTTGATCCGATCCCTGCACCTAGATGTGTTTTCATTCTTAGTCTATGATTTTTTTTTTTTTTATCTCTTTTCTGGATAATTCAAGCTTTTTCAGGAACAATTATCTTGTAGATAAATACCCTAAAATAAATCTTGATAAAGTTCAAATTATCCACAATTTTATTGTAATCCAATCATCCCTTTTATTCCTATGCATGCATCCCTATTTTAAACACTAATTATCAACCAATCACAAAATTATTTAATTAATTTTAATTGCTTAACCAATCAGAATTAATTTAAATTGATCATGTGTGGTCGACTCTACCTAGACACAATGCATGTTGACCGTGCAACTTAATCATGCGATATCTTTCGATCCAATGGTCCGAACCGGATACACCATTATGACCTTTAGAATCTCAAGATCATTTTTATGATATGCAATGAATGAATTAATGCATGTAATGCAAAGACAAATTGATGCATGTAATACAAGAACAAATTGATGCATGCAATGCAATCATGATTTTGGGGTACATGGATGGTCATTCAAGTCATTCTCCCTAATTAAATCATGGGTGCAAAATTGGGTGTTTACAATGGTGTTGGGGGATTTAGAGGTGCTTATGATTTTGTTGGATTAGGGAGGAAGGTGGTGGGAATGGGCCATGAGAAGGAAATGGCATGGATGGTAGAGGCTGATGTGTTAAGGTAGTATAAGGGGAATTGGAGGCTTGCTCAGGGAAAGGGTGCTACTGGAGAGCACGGGAAAAAAGTTCACACAACTTTAAGGGAAATCTTCTGCGTTGGTTTGTCTTGGATTTGAAATAGGGATAAACTATTATAAGACATCCTCTTGTTGTATAATATCTTTTTTACATAGGGAATATTAAAATTTTGCTAAAATAGTCCATTCAGAAATACTTTAAGCGTGCCTATTAACAAGACCCTTTCATATTTCCTTTTTTAAGAATCTTAATATAATAAACATACTATCATTTATAAATTGAAACTACTGGGATAAATTTGAAGTGTACGTGATACTTCCTCCTTTTACATGAATTGTAAATTCCTCATAAATTTAATTAATTAAACCTACCATTCATGTGAAAAAAGATAGTAAAATGGGAAGGAAATGAATTAACTAATTACCTCTCTTATTTGGAGTTTGAAACAAAAAGAATGGAATGAAAATGTAAATGTAAATTTGTTTGGGAATTTAATTAAAATGAATCAATTTATAACAACATTACTAATATGCCATTTTTTTTTATAATAAAAATAGGGTATAGGCAGTTAAGGGAAAAAGAAATTATTAAAATATATTGGAAAATTTCATTGTAAAGCCTATTGTTTAATGGTATTACAAATTAAACCCATTAATTTTAAAAGTAACAGAAACAAGTAAATCTCTAAGATTTTAAAAAGTAACAAATTAAACCCTATATTTTCAAAAATAACAAATTAAACCTTAAAGTATATAAAATTAAAAAATTGAACCTCAGTCCAATTAAATGGAAGGATATTTTATTTGGAATTTAATTTATTACTTTTTGGAACCTCATAGTTTAATTTGTTATTTTAAAATTTAATTTATTAATTTTTGAAACTTCAATGGTTTAATTTGTTAATTTTGAAACTACAAGGTTTAGTTTGTTACACTCCTAAATTATAGGGTTTAAAATGTAATTTTTTTAAAAATATTTCATTTCCTTTAATTCCTCCAAATTTTGGAGGAATTAAAAAATGAATTTACAAGGGAAGATAATTGCTCAAATTACTTTCACTAATAGCCCCTCAAGTCCTCCACTCGCTTCCATACAAAACAATTAAGCACTTCAAATTCAGTCAAGATACAATGTGTAAAATATCATATTAGCCTTGAATTGTTAATGGAGACTAATCGCAGGAACAATTAGAGTGGTTTAACTTTCTATATAATTTAGAAATTTACAAGCAGGCGGTTGCTCAAAAGATTGACTAAATTACTAATAACCAACAAGTTAAAGGCTGCATTAAAGTTTCATTCCAATACAAAACATGATACATTCTTAACATACATATCACACAATTAATGGCAAATGTGAAGTGCAACATATGTCAGTCAAAGTGTGAAATTTTCAAGATATTGCAATTAGGACTTAGTTTAGGTCCAGTGCACTTTGAGTCAGATGGTGACATATGTTTAAAAGTGGACATATGTCATCATCTCAACAAGTTCAGCGCTATTGGAAACTGAATCTAAGCCCTTGCAATTAGAGAACAATGTCACATTTATAATGAATCATTTCTCATCGAAAATCCACACAACAACACTGCAAAAATACCTTTATATCTTCTTTTAGCAAGTTGGTGGTGGGAGTGAAAAAACTAGTGAATCAATCAAAATACAAACCCATCTATGATTCTCGGTAGAGAGAGAGAGAGGGAGAGAGATACAAGAGAACACTGACTTGAGCATATGTTTAAGATGGAATTGCCATTCCCCCATTGGTCACGCTGAATCGTGTGACATGTACCTCTTGAGGAAGAAAGTTGTATTTTATGCCAAGGTTTTCAAAAATCTTTTTTAATTCCAAGACTAGATCTGATCTTCGACTGTTCTTTTCCCCATAATTTTGATGGTTCATGGTGTGTTGAACACAAAGAGCCATCTTCATCTTGTCTACATTCTCAATCTCCCTCACTATCACAGCATGTTTCGGGCTCCAATGCTTTGGCTTACTTTCAAGGTATCTGCATCCAATAATAACATTTTTCACACAGATTTTCACTCTTGTAAAAGCTATGATTATGAACAATAAATATATATTGAAAAGATTAAGCACTCAGCATTCTCAAGGGCCAAATAAACTCAATGAACTTGAATATCAGCACATGTAAAAATAGGTAGTTGTTATAGTTCAAGCTTCAAAATTTTTCACATCTCAAAATTTTTTTATAGAATTTTGGGTTTTTATTTTATTTTTTGTTCATTTGTAACACATTTTGATATCCTTTAGCCTAGTTTGTAACTTTTGTGATTTTTCCACTTACTTTGCAAGGCACTTGTGACTGCAGAAAACAATTTGGTGAAGGTAGATGCAATAAATCACTTACACTTGTATAGCCTTCTTCAGGGCATTAATATCATCTATATGAGTAGACACATCAATGGTGAAGTCAATAACATCGGCCATATCCGGACTTCTTCTGAAATTGCTGATTGGCTTCGTAAGAAGAACAGAGTTTGGGTAATATATTTTCTCATTATCATACCGTAGGAAGACTGTTGTCAATATATTCATCTCTTCAACAATCATCTGCATAGAAAATATTAATCATAGTGATAATAATGATAATAAATAGTATTAGTCGCATTCCATTTTCACAATAAAGTATACTTTCTAATTATTTTTTTACCTGTATGCCATCAACCACACATCGATCACCAACGTCAAAAGGGTGCATCACAAACACAAAAATGATGGACTCAAACATAGTTTTGCACATGTTTTGGAACATGAACCCCACAAGCAGTAGCTGAGATGTAACTACAAAGATCACCTTAGTTGTGGCCAAACCCATTACCAGAAGGGACACCACAGTTATAATTACAGTCACAATCGCGCTTGCCAACTTGTGAAGTTGCTGGACAGCCGTCTTGGTATCATTCAGGGAATGAGCTAAAGCTTTACGCTCAACATAGGCATGGACCTGACAATATCAAATGCTTAGCAAAATATTTCAAGAGTACTAATTTCTTCTTCTTAGCTAGAAAAACAAATGTATAGTAAAAAAAGCAATTAGAATTCATTCATTTTCTTAAAAAGCCATAGTTAATAAATAAAGCTAAATTTGCATTGTAGTGGTTTTAGAGCAAATACTAGATTGAAACATTAAAATCGCGGGTATAACACTTAAACAACAAACCACAAAATATTGTGGCTACATCTGTAGTACAACCAAGTTTAAATTGCATTGGTCCATCCATGTTCTCTAATGTCTAATCTAATATAGGAGCAGATCGTAATTCGAAGCTATGGTTGTCTTCACTAGGTAAACAAAGGAGCAAGCAGGGCAAGCAAACATATGTTGATAAATATTATATATTGGAAAAAGTGTTAACTTGATATATGTCAGGATTATTATTTTGAAGCTTACCACCCAGTTTCTGAATGAAGATTTTGTGATTCTTCCAGTTTCCAATGCTCCTTCAAAGAGAGGAAATATAGTGTGAACCTCCTCACTCTTCAAAAACTTTAGTAAATCTTCCTCGTCTATATATCTGTAATAGAAAAGAAAAACTAATGAATAAACATGCAAAAAGGAGAATTACTGAATTGTAGCATAAACATTGTAGAACGTAATTAATACTCACACAAGGGAAGGGAAATTTTTATTTTTTATTTTTTTTCATGTTTTCACAAACAATAATATTAAACTTGGAACATTTCTCTGCCTCTCCAGATCAGCATTCAAACGTCTCTATACAAGTTATTATCAAAGGAAAGAATAGAAAAGATCAAGGTAGACGTTCATATCTTCAACATGAGGTCACATGGAAAGAGGATTACACAAGCTTCAAACATTAGGCAGTTTTTTAATCAGAAGGCATATAAGTTTCAACATGAGTCTCTTTCTGAAAATTGAAACTCAATATAAAGATTCCAAAAGCCAAGACATTCTAAGGTTTCGAAATGACCAGCACTATATTTTGGAAAGGAATGGAGTACTGTTAGATTATGCCACGAATCTCTCTCTCTCTCTCTCTCTATTGCTCTCAATCAAATCATAAGTCTCAAAATTTTTGAAAACCTACTGCTAAGTTACAAACCACCCAACTGTAAAAACACAATTTACTTCTCTATGTGACTTTTGTGGGTTTAATTAAGCATTAGATTATACAATCAGAGAAGTGCACAACATGTTATCCAGGCTTATCATTTATCATTTGAACTAATAAAAAAAGTACTGCATTATATGGTGTGCATCTTTTCTACCTGCTGAAAAATTTCAGGGGTCCAGTTAAAATTTTTAATTGCTGCTGGTGGTGAAAACTAATTCGAGCAGTTTCAAAGTTTAACGAGAAAAGGACCGTCAACTAAATTGTTGACTCCAGATTGACAGTGTACTGAATTGGAATTTTCTTTTTTTAAACATCCAACATTTTAACTCAATTTAAAAAAAGAAAGAGGAACCATTTAACAATGAATGAAGATAGTAAAAATAAAGAACAAAATAATCAACATAGTTTCACAAAATTAGCCATATTGCATTTCAATTATACAATGATTGTACATTTTCCATGGAGTGAATTAAAACCCTATATGTTGTGTGAATATATTGATTAAAGACTGCTCAGCCATTCATAGTGGGCTGGCTCTCTTTATTTTTGTTTCTTTGGCTCCAACAAAAGTGACTTGGCTCTCACTTGTAAAAAGTAGGCAACCATAATGGAAGAGGATCAGTGGTCACCGGTCAGTGGAGGAAGATCTTCCACAATGGGGACAAAAGATACTGTTAAATTGTTAAAGGGTAGCCGTGAATACTGAATGCATGCTAAGTGGACCATGTGGTCCATTGCATTGCAAAGGGCAAATCTCATTTACTCAAGCACGTGAAAAATATTGCTAGCTAGCACATTGTTGACAAAATGACAGTGGTACTAAGTACACCTAAGTACCATGTAGCCGATGTAGACACTGGAGAACATGTAGATACAGGTGCCATCAATCGGGACCAATAAAGATCTCAACTCTTCCAGCTAGTGCATTAAATAAATAGAACAACGGTCCTGTTAATGTACTCTAACAACATACGATAGTATATTATTTTATAAAAAAACTTTAACAAAAATTGAAAAAGCTGTCAAAATTTTTTTAATTCTCAATAAATTTTTTTTTAAAAATGGTATAACATTAGTAAAATCTATAAAACAATCATTTTCCTCAAGACCAAAAAAAAAAAAAAAATCCATGGGCCCCTTACTGACATGAGTCCATGAACAGTGACCACCACCAATGAAATATCCCAACAAATTGTTATTGAGAAAGCCCAAAATTGGTTAGTATATTCAATTTTATTATCTTAATGAAAACCAATACTAGAGCAGGTTGAGTGTACAAGAAGCCCCTACAGAGTACTCTGGCAAAGAATTCAAAAGAGGTGTAGGGGGTTGGGACTGTGGTTGGAGTGGAACTAGATTTGAATCTTACCTAGTCAAGAAATAACAGTATTTCCATTAAAAAAAAAAAACAGTATTTAAACAAGAGAATAAAAAAATAATTAATGTTTTATAAGATTTTTTTTTTTATCATTCCTTATAAAAATTGTGTCAAAATTTTTCTAAAATAAATTATTAACTAATATATTAAAAACACTCATTAGTATTATTCTTTAAATAAAAGAATGTTCTCTAGCAATCATTTTCTTCATTCTTGGGCCATGTAGTAATATGAGTAACGTGTCAATGAGCAATCTGTCAATGAGCAATCTCTCACTCTACTCATAAAAAAAATAAATAAATAAAAGAGTAACCACCATCTTTGCATATTTGTCAGATGAGAATCATGTGAACCACAAGTGGGGGATGGACAGGTAATATGATGCGTATGTAATAGCACGATCAACCACCAGCGTGTAATGAATGATAGCTATAAAAATAATAAGAGAGAAGAAAAAAGAAGAATGATGGCTAGAGAAATGTAGGGATCCAGTGGTTTCCTGGGCCTCACAACATCAATAAAGGAACTTCACTTGAAGACAAGAGAGTCCATTTCATCATTCATATTAATATCAATAATGAAATCCTACCCAAAATATGATATTTGGAAAATTATTTTATGGTTTGGATTTTATTCTTTAGGCGACAAAAAGTATATTCAAGAGATTTAGGCTGTTTATATGTGTAAATATATAAACAAAATTATATATTTTGTGTAAATTATCTCTCAAGAAATTAAACAAAATTATCTCTCAAAAAAAAAATATGTGTAAATATATATTTTCAGTTTTTAAACAAAATTATATATATTTTAATATACTTTCACATCAGCACATATTTTAAAAAAAAAACTGAAAAATATTGTTCAACCAAACGGTCCTGAGACACCAAAAATTAAAATAAAGAAATAAATAAAGAAAAAAATTGATAACTAGAGAGTGAGAAAACTCACTTGGCATCAGACTTTGCAACGTTCTTGAATACTCTCTGAGCACAATTCCTAGCCTCCCATTCACTATTAATCTCAGACTCAGCCTTGCCAAAATCATCAACAGTCCTTGAAATAGTAGACAAACCCGAGGACCTCACATAACTCACCAACCTCTTCACACTCCAAGCCGATGGCCTAGCCTCCGAGCTAAGCTTCCTCAGTCTCTCCATATCAATCCTCCTCGACCCATACTTCTTCGACCTTGTGAATGGATACGTCTGATCCCTCAGCCTCGCCGGCAATGTCTTCGACGCCTGTAATCTTCGACGAGGCAAGTCCCTCTCTTCCTCATCCAATGGAGGCCCAGATAGAGTTTCCAATATATAGTGATTAAACACACTCTCTTTCATTCGATCAAAGAATGTAGCAACATGAAAAGATGAAGCAAGGACTTTCACAAACACTATCTTTAACAACCATATTATTGCCGCAATGAGAACCGCTATAAGAGTTCGAAACACCTTCATGAGGAACTTGTTTTGTTTGTGAAAATTAGGGAGCATGATCATCCATGCTATTAAGACAAGGCCAAGCCAAACACAGTTTTGGAAACTCTTACGCAAACCATAGACAAAGTATAGTACTTTTTCTCTAAGCATGAAGTTTCTTTCAATGAGAAATACAATAAACCCCACTACCCAACCAGAGAAAAGGCGACCACAGAATACCACCATGACCATTAAGCACCATTTCCATATCTCTAAACCCCACTTTTTCTCATATTTAAGAGAAGGTTGTGTGAGAGAACATACCAAACAAGTCATTATAATGAGAAACAATGCCCATTCAATCACAGCTCTCTTATTTATC
The DNA here is from genome assembly GCF_932294415.1 of Quercus robur. Taxonomy (NCBI): domain Eukaryota; kingdom Viridiplantae; phylum Streptophyta; class Magnoliopsida; order Fagales; family Fagaceae; genus Quercus; species Quercus robur. The sequence continues at coordinate 41,299,719 of NC_065537.1, forward strand.
TTCCTTTTCCTTTTCTTTCTGTACTTGCCTTGTGCTTCATCATCTTCTTCGTTTTCTTCTTCCTTTTCATACCACTCTTCATCATCGTCATCTGTGGACGACGTGTCATCGTGGGGGTTTAAGTATTGGAGTTCTTCGGATTCTTGGATTGTTCTTGGTGGAAGAGGATAGCTGATCTCTTCAAAACGTGATCTTGGTTTGGAAAAGTTTAAGCGCTTAACGGTTTTGATTCTTGTTGTGGGTTGGGACAGTGGATCATCATTGGAGTCTTTCTGGGGTGATTGTTTGAGCTTGGGATCTGGGTGTTCTATTTTGAGGACTACATGGTCTGTGTTGCTTTTTTGGACCTCCATGACTGTGAGTAAGTACTCTCTGAGAGAGTGAGTGAGAGAGATGTCTGGGAATGAGGGTTTGTACTCTTTTTATATTTAAGGAAGGAAAATTATTAAAGGCAAGGCAATAATAACAAGAGAACAAACGAAACGTAAAAGGTGTAGCCTATATTTTGTCCTTTTTAAGCTTTTATGTTTTCTAGATACTTCGCCAATGTCAATAGTGATTGTGAGTCCCTTATTTTATTAAAATTGAAAAATTATTGTTAAAAGTATTGTAAATAGTAATAAAAATTAGTTAAAATAGTACGGTATAACTTATAAATAGTATAAAAAAATGTAGTAAAACTTATAAATAATAATAAAAATAAACTGAATAATAAAATAATTTTAATTATAAATAATTTTAATTTTTCATTTCAAACCAGTTTTACACTCAATTCCCACATGCTTTGCTTTTTGATCAATACTTTATGTAAATTACCTTAGTGCTCTAAGGAGATATGTTAATGGTGGTCACCTGTCAAAAAATTTAAAAAAAGATATGTTAATTGTGAAAGAAAAATCAATCCAGGTTAAAGTAAAGCAAGATAATTGACAATAATGATGATAATGGATTCTTATGTAATTATACCTAGGGGTGGCAGTCACACTAACATATATTTTATATATCCATATGTTATATTATATTTAGCACGTGCCAATCTTTGATTATAATTTTAAGGGATTTACTAACATATGTCCTTAGTAAAATTATTTTAAAAAACTTTTTATGAAAAAAAAAAATGACTAATTTATTTTACAATTTTTCATAATTTTTTTAAAAAAAATAGATAATTAATATATGTCCTAAGAGTACACATTGACCACACCCTAATTTTAATACTCCAAAATTTTTTATTATAATTAAAATTAATCACTTGGTTGGAGCTCAGAAGTCTTATGGAGGGACATTCACACATATGTCCCTCCATAAGCACTTGGTGGTTTCTATGTCAAGTCGCATTCCCAATCTCTTGAAAACTCATTTAGAGCAAGGTAGTAGGAACATGCCTCTTGGAGGCCATGTGGACTAAAGATCAAGCCAGTAATGAATGGGTCTCATTGTTTTAAACTGGCTAGAGAAATTCAGCAAGCTAAGTATAACCTAAAGAGGTGGTAAAGAACCATTTTGGGTACACCAGAACCAGAATCATGGTTCCCTCCCAAAAAAAAAAAAAAAGAACAAGAATCATGGAGCTTTGAGAATGATATTGAAGTTTTGCAAAGCAAGGATCCCACTCAAGAGATGGAGAAAATTAAGCAGCACAGCCTAGAATTAGATAATTGGCTGGAAAAAGAGGAGTTGTGCTGGAAGCAGAAGTCAAGAGAATTATGGTTACGAGAAAAGGATTGAAATTCCAAGTTTTTCCATCTTTTTACTCTAATCCAAAGGAGAAGGAACAACCTAAGATAAATTAGAGAGAGTTAGAGAGAAGGAAATGAGACTAGATTGCCAAACAGGGAGGAGATTTGTGGACTATTATACATGTAAATTCCAAGAGGTTTTTAGTACCTCTTCACCTCAAGCTTCGATGCTAGAGGATTTAATTGACCCTTGCATATCAAAACTTGAGAATAAAGAACTCACCAGAGTTCGAACAGAAGATGAAATTAGAAATGTGTTATTTGAGATAAACCTGATCAAATCCCTTAACCCAGATGGAATGCCTAGGATGTTCTATAGAAATTATTAGCTAACTATTAAGTTGTCCGTGCGATATAGATAATATTATAATATTTTATGTAAGATGATTTTGGAGAATATTGCATATATATATTATAGCGTAATTTTATTAGTATTGAGTTCATTGTAAGAAGCAACAAAAAATAAAATAAAAAATTACTTATAGGGGTTTCGGCAACTTAATGGTGGTGGGAGGCCAGCATGACGAATTTAGGGGTGTGTGCGGTTCGGTAGGGGCGGTTTTTTTCCAAATTTATTACCGAATTGAAAGAGATTGGTTTTTTTTTTTAATTGGAACCAATGCACACCACCTAAGGTTGGTTTTCCGACCTATAGCGGTGCGGTTTTTTGCGGTCGGTTTGATATATTATAAAAAAAAAAAAACTTTTTTTTTAATAATAAAAAAATTGGGCTTTCAAGCCCAATATCAATATATCAACCTGTTCAAGATTTCAAGTAAATACAGATAGTTTTTTTATTTAGCAAGCCATTTGTGCAAAAAAATCTGTGTAAAACCTGTGCAAAAAATCTGTTCACATAAAATATGTTCAACATAAAAATAAATAAATAAATAAAATTAAAAAAAAAAAAACTGTTGAACAAATTTGTTCACATAAAAAAAAAAAATTGTTCAACATAAAAAAATCTGTTCACCTAAATAGTAATAATCCAAACTATCCAAATTTTTTCATTTCATTCACCATGCAAAAATATTTTGAAATTGCCTCAATAAGAGTTCAACTCCCAAAATACTATCATGTAGTATATAATAATATCATTAGTGTCACTGTGTGTGTCAGTGTCAATAACAATAAGAGTTAATGTATCCACTTAATAACGTATTACAAAACCATTTGTCATTGTCCACAAACGCCGAAAGAAAGATATACAAATTAAATTAGCATTTAGGCAAAAGAATGTTAATTGCTTGTATCCCCAGTGATAATCCTATCCATGTATACCTAAATAACTACCATTAGTGAAAAGTCCACTAACAATAACATGTACAAATATAATTATCATATAGGCAAAAGAATGTTAATTCTTGTAAGTCCTTTGTCTAGTAAGTCTACACTATGCATCATTCTAGAACTCCTACAAAATACTAAACAAAACAAAATAAACACGTGTTAATAACAATAAAACATTTATGAACAATAAAATATTTATAATTAACACAAACGAATGACAATAGCAAGTATACTTACATAATACTAACTACTAATTAACTCCAAGCAAAGAGTAGCACATCACTCATCATCATCAACACAATGATGCTTGGATCCTCCTCCATAGGCATTGGGCAAACTAATTCAATTTCTACAATCCCATTCAAAATGAAATGACTCGTAAGCATTGAGCAAATAAATAAACAATTGATCTATACAACAAACAAAATGAACATATATATATATTTTACCAGTGTCAATCTCAAAACCATCCATATCCTCCACATTATCCATGCACTCCCGAAGCTTTAGTGCTCTTTTTCTTTTTACATCCTTCAACAAATTTTGGGTACAAATAAGGACTTCAACTGTATTAGGAGATAATGAACTACAGAACGAATCCAGAACACACTCCCCTGTACTAAAAGCATACTTGAATGCAACTGTAGAGACAGGAATAGCTAACACATCACGGGCAATTTGGGAAAGGACTCAATATCTAGAAGAATTCATTTTCCACCACATCAAGATGTCAAAATCTTCCACATCAGGGTCCTCAGAAGATTCCAACAAATACCTATCCAACTTAAATTTGTTTTCCACACTGTCCTCGTCCGCCAAGAGTTGCTTAAGCCTATTATTATAATTTTTAATGCGATCAGACAATGAAATATTACCAACACTTGGCCTGGAGTCCCTAGACAATGAAGCCCCAATACCACTAGAACTCAAAGCTCCATTTCGACCCACTCTCTCCACATACAACCTTTTCAATGCATCCCAAACCTTAGAACTCATCGCATCCCCCTTGTCTTTTCCATACCACTCCTAAACCAAAACTTTACATACTTCAATTTATACCTTGGGTCAAGAACAACAGCAACAAAAAGCATCAAATTGATATTATCTATACTTCCCCAATACTTATCATGTTGTTTTTCATCTCTACCGCCATACTCTTCAAAAGTGGATCCCCATCAACATCACACAATTGTTGCAATTGATCTTCAATGATAATTAGCTCATGGAAGTATGTATTAGAAATGACAAACAAGGACCTAGGAAATCTAAGTATCGCCTCATAAAATATGTCAAGAAATTTCACAAAGGTCTTGCCATTTTCCCAATCAAGATAGTTAGGAGGACCAATGGGCTTTTTCCCATTCCCATCAACTTCACAAAAATAAAGTTTATAATACCCATCCTCCTCTTCCAACCTATCAAATGCTCTCACAAATTTCAAAACACAATCTAACATGAGATAAGTGGAATTCCACCTTGTTGGCACATCAAGGGACAACAAACATTTGGTTTTGATTTTCTCATTTTCAACACATTCTTGAAACTTCTCAAACCTTGTGGGAGAGGCTCTCACATATAACACCGCATTCCGAACTTTGGCAATTAATTCATGAATGGACTTCAACCCACTTTGCACTATTCAAGATATGCGCACAACAACACATATGCATGAACTCACCACCCAATATACTACTATCTCTTTCTTTTGTTTTCTTCTTCACATAATCAATTGCCACTTCATTAGAACTAGCATTGTCCGCGGTAATTGTAAACAACCGGTCTATACCCTACTTCAACAAACATGACTCAATCGCTTTACCTATGGTGTCCCCTTTGTGATTAGCTATAGGGCAAAAGTTCAAGATTTTCTTTTGGTAAGTCCAATCCCCATCAATGAAGTATGCGGTGACTACTATGTAGTTCAAGTTTTGTATGGATGTCCAAGTATCCATTGTCACACAAACCTATTGCCCCACAAAAGCCCTTCTCAAAACATCCATCTCACTAGAATAAATCTTCATACAAGCCCTTGCAATGGTAGTGCAATGGGGAATAGGAAACCTAGGCTCAACTATTTCCATAAATTCTTGAAAGCCTTGATGCTCCACAAATTTAAAAGGCAATTCATCAATAACAATCATCCTTGCCAATGCCAACCTTATCCTCTCTTCACTATAATTTGCAACCATTAACACATTTGAACCACTTTCCCCTTCTCTCTTAACTTGAAAAGACAAAGTTTTTTGCTTATCATCATGAGGAAAAGGCCACTTCTTACACACCTTCATGTGTTGCAACATGCCCGAAGTACCATTTTTCTTACCATGACATTTATATTGATTTTTACAATACTTGCATTGAGACCTAGGATTATTGGGATCAAAACCTGCTAACTTAATGAAGTGCTGCCATACTATAGACGAGTCTTTACCATCTTGTTTAGGTGATAGTGGGAGAAGTGATGCACCAAGTCCAATTGGTGCTGCAGGTTCAGGTGGGTTAGGGTTAGCACTACCAGGACTAGGAGGAGGTGGGTTAGAGTCCTCAGGTGCACCAAATCCAAGTGGAGCATCGACATCCATCTAACAAAAAAGTTTCCAAACAACAAAAAAACAAAGTTTCACAACAATATCAAAATATAATTAATCAGCTTAGTTACAACAATAACAAACTAACAAATTAACAATCATTAGTCATTACTCAACAATTCATGTCACTAATATTAACAAGAGATTTATTATATTGTTCCCAATATAAATATAAAATAAAAGCTAATTATATATAATATAAACTTAAAGCAGTTGTTACTAAGTACTAAAAATTTAAAATCCAAATGCTGAATATAGTGAATGATTAGTGATTACCTCTCCGTGAATGATTGAAAGCGTGAACTCTCTCAATCTCTATCTCCCTCAAAAATTAAAATGCTAAAGAAGAAAAAAAAAGGTTAGTACTTAGTAGACTAACAGTTACTATAAACTTACAAAAGTAACAACTAAGACTAATGACATAGTTATTTTATATTATATTATTTTTTGGGGGGGGCTAACAAGATACGTATTAGACTATATAATAGAATAGTCTTTCCAGCAATTTACAGTCCACTATTAAAGTCTTATATAAAAATCAGTAAATCACAACTTTAATCAAACAGCCAACCTTAATATTATATATGTAAGCATCTGTGTATTCTGTGTATATATAATATTGTTATTATATATGTAAGCAACTACAATACAAACAACCAAATGAGCCAACCTTAATAGTTAATATTATATTATTATATATGTAAGCATCTGTCTACATATAATATTATATAAGTAAGCAGCTACAAATAGGCTACAGCCAACCTTAATAGTTACTAGTTAATACTTAATATTATATATGTAACTTTGTAAGCATCCAACCTTAATATAATATTATATTTATATATGTAACTATAAGCAACTACATGGAGTTGGACCCCCCACAAAATAGAAAGACACAGACGGCAGTCACACTCACACAAGCTTTGCTTTGAGAGATTCAAACCAACTAAAAATGTTTTGCAAAACGGAAGTGTGTAGGCATACAGTGACTCAATGACTCAGTGAGGCTTAGCTACTAAACTTAATCAAACATTCAAACCATCTAAAAATACTTATTCATGATTTCAGCTTTCCCAAACAAATGAAAAGGAAAAAATAGTAAAACAGGAAGACAAACATACCGGAAAACTTGAAGAAGCTTACTGTCGTTCTGCATCAAGCGAGACTCAAGACTATGAGCAAGAGAGAGTTAAAAGATACACTGAGACAAATATGAACTTATATACTCTGAGAATCTGAAAACCTAGCATAAAACGCACCGTTTTGCTTTTATTATAACACCCATACTTAGTACATATGACGTCGTTTTATCAGCTTCATAAAAAATAAAAATAAAAACAGAACTACAGATCCTGTATCGATTCAGTTTGGCACAGTCTCGGTTTCGAATTTCTCAATCCGATGATTTCACTGCACCAGCATCGGAACGGAGGGCGAAGTCCGAACGCTGGCCTTGGTTCATTCGGTTGGTGCTACAGTCGAGACGGTGTTGTCGGCGCCGGTTAGTTGGGTCGGCTCCGGTGAAGTTTTGCACACCCCTAATGACGATGGTTACAACCCCTCAGATTCTTCTTTTTTCCTTCTCTTACAAATGTTTTTTCAATCTCAGGTCTTTTATTTTAGTAATAGTGAAATAGTGTGATAGGGCAAAAATTAATTGACCGCTTGCAAATTTGTTAATTACCCAAGTTAATTAATTAGTCAAATTACATGCATTAGCGTGGTAGCACAAACAAATCATCAAATAACTAAATGCAATGGAAATTAAATTTGACACATGTGATTTGTTTATGAATGGGAAAAACTATTGAGGCAAAACCCTACCGGGTGAATTTAAGGTCACCACTCCCGAGAATCCACTATTATCAATCATAAGCGGTTACAAATATAAGGAGTCTTACCAAACCCTTTGACCTATCCCGAAATACCAACTTACAGTTGAACCCTTACCCTAATACCTAATTGGACTTGTATTGTACCAGCAATCTCTCCATTTAATGCATAAATCCTAGTACGTGACTAACTTAACAACTTGAGGAAGATTGTTGGCTGCAAAGTTCTTTAGTTCATCAACAATGAAGATCAAGAAGCTCCTTCATCACGAAACCCTTAGTGTACAAACGCAGTAGTTTCTTCAGAGAGAATGACGAATTAGGGCAATTTCTGGCTCTGATCACATACAATGCATGTATTATTCTTGCATCACTTTGTAAACGGCCCTTAAAATAATCCTTATATATGTCTAGGGTTGTGGGAAAAGAAACCCTACACAAATACTTAAGGATATGCGTGTAATCAGATCTAAAAAGTCTGATTTCGTAATTCTCAATAGATACAGCTTGTGTCGAGCTTTAGCATTAAATCTTGATAGAAAGGATTCTATTGAGACTTCTGTCGAGCTTTAATGAACATCACTTCCTTCACTTGTTTCTTGGTTAGACTTACATGACTTCAATACTTAACTTGAACACTTGTTTCTTAAAGTACTAAACCCATCCTAGATCTACCCAAATACAAGTAAAATGCATTTTATCAAAGGATTAGTCAATTACATAAATATGTTCCTAACACAATGCATTTCATTTAACAATCCACAACATTTTCGTGTCTCTCTATCTCTCCCCAATGCCTTATTTGGTTAGTTATATTAGTCCTTAATTTTTTTTCTTTAGTTTTTAATACTCAAATGAGGGTATGCTAAAAGACATGAAGAATGATTTTTTTTTTTTTTTTGATAAAACGGTAAGCGACATGAAGAATAGATAAATGTGTGGTGTAAGTTTAGGTAATTAATGAGATAATAGTAAAAATAAGTTAACATTATCTTTTTGGTAACTGTAAAAAAATCTTAATAAGAAAAAGTAAAAATGGTTGTGTAAAATTATAGTGCCATATAGCAGGAGCTCATGCAATCTCGCATGAGATCTTTAGGAATGGGTGGCTCCTTAAAGAGTTTAACAATACCTTTATCACTCTAATCCAAAAAGGTCCAAGGTGCTCATAACTTCAACTAGTTTTAGTCAATTAAAGAGAGTTTGATTCACTGTAATGTGCCCTTGATGTGATGCACATTATGAAAATGTAACATTATGGTTTTTGGTCTATTTTGTTTTTCTAACATTATCATAATCTAACCTTAAGGTAGTATATCACATTACCTTAATCTCATCACCTTCCTAAATAATATAATGTTGTATTCTTGTATTGAGATTATATTAATGTAAAATTAAAATAATGTGATATTACGGTATAATTTAATATCACTGCGAACCAAACGCCCTCATATTCTATGCAACCAGTAAGTTACCCGTGCAATGCATGGATAATTTTACGATATTTTATGTAAAACAATTTTGAATAATGTTGTACATAAATTATAAAGAAAAAGTAAACTAAATTGGAGTAAAGAAATGTGTACATCTGCATATTTGTAACCTTCTTAAGGTAATATTATTATTATTTTAAATTATGAAACCAAAAATAAATACAAAAGAGTAATAGGACCATGAAAATAAACTAATTTGTATTGTGTTCACATATTTCATACTATGAAATAAAAGTATATCCAATTCTTTGACTGTCTTCCACTCATCGATAGTACGACATTAAGACATGGTGTGGGCAAGTGTGTATGCATGTTTCTTACAGATGATTTAAAATTAAATCATGGTAGAATATGAATATACATTGTGCATCAAATATTCTCTTTACTTATATATCCAAAACAAAAACTAACTAACCAAATTACCTAAACCTAAATCATATTTAAGCCTTTAATTTAAAAAGAAAAAAAAAAGATTACCCTTAGGGGTTTCAGTGTTTTGATAGTAGTGGGAGGTCAGTATAACGGAGGTGGTGACCCCTCAAATTCCTCTGTAAGGTTGAATTTTATCAACCATCTTGTTGGCTTTATTTCGTGTCAAATTTTCTTGTATTTTAGCAATTAGTAACCCTGTATTTAGGTGGGAATCATGTAAGGGTAGTGAGTGAGAGAGTGTGAAGAAATGCTCAAGATTGTGCAAAGATGTAGAGACTCGCAGTTAGGACTCACGGCTGACTCGCGACTGGTAAGCCACCAAATCTGGCACACGTGTGAAGCATACAAGGGAGCGGAAGAGTCATGCCAGCTGTTGCACTATAGGACAAAAGTCCCAAGCTAGCCAGGCAGTTAGCTCACGACTTGAACTCGCGACTCAGTTTCGTCACGAGGCCAAGTCGCCAGACCACCCTGTTTGGGAAAAACTGACTCTTCGCATTCCTTTCTCACTCCACTATATATGGACCCTTATACCCACAAAATATGAGAGGTTCTAGAGAGAATTTTGAGAGAGAAAAACAAGATTGATTCATCCACAATCTTCACATAGAGACTCTTCAAATTCCTCTACTCACTTCCTCTCTATTATTAAATCCTTGAGAGGTACATTACCAAAACCTTTTCTCACCATACCCATATCTGTGAAAAGACCATTTGGTATTTGGGAAGCAGTTAAGAAGAGACCAATTTTATATTGGTTGATGCTATGATTAAGTAGCGGAATTTGGTAAGTTAAAGAAGAAATAGGTTTGGCGTAACCTCGTTGGAGTAGGAGTTTAGAGGGCTTAGGTACATTGGGTAGATTAGGCTTGGAGGGTCTTCTGCTGTTCATGTATCCCAACTACATTCTTTAGTGGATTGTTTACCGCTTGGAGGGTGGCGAAGAGGTTTTACGCCGAAGGCTTCAGTTTACTCTTCGATAACACATCGTATGTTGTCCTTGTGTTTGCATCTCTCTTCCCTTAATCTTTTCCATTTAATTTCTGCTGTGGATGTGATTTTATTTGGTTTAGATTGTTTATCAATTCTATATTAAGCTTATGTTCATATTTTGCACATTGATTGTTTAACATTAAGCTTGAATTGGTAATTTGTAAATTGGGGGTCCAAACGTTTATAGTGTTTTATACACTAACTGAACTTTCATCCTCTTTCTCTCTCTTTCAAATGTTTTGTTATTCTCAAGTATTTTATTTTGATAATATATAGTGAGATAGTGTCTTTTATTTAACAATCCACAATATTTTTGTGTCTCTCTATCTCTCTTTAGAGTCTTATCTTGTTAGTTATTACTATTAGTCCTTACTTTTTTTTGTTTTTTTTTTTTTTTTTGTTTTAAATACTAAAACAGTGAGTATGCTAAAAGACATGAAAAATAGTGAAAGGTGTGGTGTAAGCTTAGGCAATTAATGAGATATTAATAAGATAACAGTAAAATAAGATAATGTGAACTTTTGGATGACAATAAAATAAAATAAAATAAACCTAATGAAAGAGGTAAAAAAAGGTTAAATGCAAAATTAGAGTGCCACTTGGCAAGACCTCATGTACTCTCTCGTGAGGTCTCTGAGGTTTCAGTGTCTTAACGGTGGTGGGAGGCCAATATGACAGAGGTGGCAGCTCCTCAGATTTCTCTTTCTCTCTCTTTCAAATGTTTTGTCAATCTCAGGTTTTTTATAGTGAAACAATATGTTTTGATTTTGTGGTGAAACAATGCGTTTTATTTAACAATCCACAACATTTTTGTGTCTCTCTGTCTCTCTCCAAGGCCTTATTTGGTTAGTTATTACTATTAGTCCTTAATTATTATTATTTTTCTTTTTTTTAAAATATTAAAATGGTGGGTATGCTAAAAGACATGAAAAAGAGATAAATGTGTGATGTAAGCTTAGACAATTAATGAGAGACTAATGAGATAACAGTAAAATAAATTAATGTAAACTTTTGAGTAATAGTAAAAATAACTTAATGAAAGAGGAAAAAAAATACTAAATGCAAAATTAGAATGTCACTTGATAAGATCTCATGCACTCCCGCATAAGATCTCTGCATATATATATATATATATATACACACACACACACACACACATTGATGATTATTCCTTTATACCTCCTAATCACTAATCAACATAAGTCTCAAAAGACTTTGTGATAGGACTTTATCATACGCACAAATTAGCATAGATATATATATATTTTTTTATCTTTATTTAAAAAAAAAAAAAAAAAAAAGGATATTGCTATTGTATTCATCCTTATAAGAATTTAAGCATAGATTAAATTTTCGTTATTTTTGACAATTTTTCTTTGATTCCTTAATAATTTATATATTGTGTTGGTTTAAATGAATTTTTTCTCAAGCTTTTAGAGGATGGACTTTAGATAAGATATTCAACTTTTATACGTCAAGCATTAATTGTAAGTCTTGTACAAGGAACAAATAGAGATAAGAAATTAAGAATATGGTCGATTTTGGTTGGCCTTAACTTGATTTGTCTAGACATCAATTTTCTCTCTTGACAAAAGTCCGACTTATTTTAGGCGGAAGTTTCCTTGATTATTACTTGTATACAAAATTCTAGGATCACTAAATTGGAATAGGTTTGTTACTAACCTAACCAATTGGAATAGGATGAAATTTCTTCTCGTCCACACTAAACGTTGTATATACTGCAAAAATGTTTTGCACCTCATAGTGATATGTTGTTGATAGGTGTCATCCAAGTCCAACATGATCGAGAGTTATAATTAAGATTATGACCCAGAAGCTTTACTATTCAATACTTTGCGAGAAAAATTAAACACTCATTTGATGTAACAAGAGACTATGGAATTTGACACTGTATACACTGGGATTTGTTCTTGATGTTGTGAAATTGTTGTAGGTACTAAAAACTCTAGTTTGATTAGTTGGCAAGTCATGTTCTTTAATCGTGAAAAATTTACAATGGAAAACTTTTATGTCCCTACAATAAATGTTTTGGAGAGAAAATTGTTAGCCCCCTCATCCCATTGGGACCCCACTATTTATACAAAGGAAAAATGGTCCAATATTCCTAAGTGTGACTTAGTTACATGAAATTTTTGTGCAATTGTGCCTAGATTTCTTTTAAAATTTTAATTATAATTTTAAACTCTAATTTGGTGATTTTTATATGATTTTTGTGGTTTGATTTTGATTCTATAAAGACATATTAGCCAAAAGAAACGAAGGTAGGGCTATTAAAGAAATTTGTACTTTCAGATTAACAATTACATATGGCTAATGCTGCATTGTCATTTGTGGTTGTGGTATGTTGTTTGGGAAACTGATTAAGGCAAAACAATTAACCATATTAAAAGAGATTAGCAACTTTTTATTTCTCCTTTACCAATTGTTTGAGTGACTGCCTTTTTCACATATGCTCAAGTGAAGTACCCATTAGGATTTCCCATAATTATGATAAACATATTAATTTTTTTAAGAGAAGTTCTATATTTATTAAATGATATATATATATATATATATATGTCGAGGGCCGTGTAGCTGAATTGGCACCTCCCCATACACAAAGTGTTTGGGGTTTAAGGGAGAAAATGTTCAAATTGTGGGAGTCAGTGAAAAAAGGTTCAAGTCGTGGGGCTAGTAGCATATTGTTATTATTTCTAAAAAAAAAAAAGGGGATATAGAGATATATATTGTTTTCCTTGAGCTAAAGCATTTGTGATGGAAGTGTGGAGTGGATGGGTTTTTTTTTTTTTTTTTTTTAGTCCTTGAGTATTTTGGATTGTTTCAAATGAGTAATGGCTCCTCTTAGGCTCCTAAAATTTTTGGTTTATTGATTTTGCTACCTATAACTTTGATTCTTCTTTACCTAATAAAGTTTGGAATTTTTTGTAAGTACATTTTTTCTTCAAGAAAATGAATCAAAATCTCCCTTCATGTTCATGTTCATGCTTATGTTAATGTTCATATTTGTATCTTTTGCAATAGTCAATAAGTTGTTTACTCATTTTGTGAATTATCAATTGTAGTTAAGAAAAAAAGTATAAACACAATACTATTCAATTAAACTAACGTGAAAAATTAAATCTATTAAATTAAAAAAAAAAATGGACAAGAAAATGAAAATTTCACCCAAAAAAAAAATTCTTAAATAGAATTAAAATAATTTTTACTCAATATTGTTTATCAAGCAATCGTATACTAACTAACAACATTCCAATCATTACGTGCATAACGGGGTGATAAAATGGTTGTTCAATTTATTTAAGAAATGTGATCTAGCTAATAGAAATTAAAAAAATACAATAACTTTCATGCGTAGTCATGAATTATACCTTTATGTATATCTTATGCATTTTATGAGTTTTATTTTACATAAATGTATTGCATAAAATTAAAAAAATTTATCATAAAACCCTTCATTGTATTTTTTTTAAATGTACATGTGCATATACACGGGGTTACACACTACTTTTATTAAATGAATGTATCTGTGGGGTATAGAAATTTAAATAAGGTAATAGTGCCACATTTCATACCCATGGCCAAGGAGGCCATTACTGTGTCGAGGAGTCCATGCACTCAGACGGTAAAACCGGAGGGGGGCCACACTGTGGAGGAAGAGCTTCAGAGAGGAGGTTAACCCTGACATGAGTGGAGGGATGGAGGATGCCACCACATTTATTGCGCCTCACCAAACCCCCTGTCCGCATTTATGTGAAGAGGACCCTTGAACAGTGTTGTCTTAGTTGTCGCAACTCAGAAGATTGGGGAGGGCGTCTGATGGGACAAGCATTCGAGTAGTGGCCTACATTGTCAACAAATGGAGGGCCAGGGTTAGCCAAAAAGGGATATATAATGTGAGGGATCCTCCAAGGATGGGGGATCGGGAAATCGATAGAGAAAACACTATAGCAACAAGAAACGAAATTGTATCCAAACTTAAAAGAAATATACTCAAGGACCACTCTCCTTGGACTTTGCCGAGGAAGGCTTTCTTTGCACAGAGTTTGTTTTTCTTTACTTTCTTGCTATCTTTAATCCATTATGCATGTTGTTCGATCCATTGAAGTCTAGTCTTTAAGCCCACTCTTTAAAAATTCATTGTGTTGGGTTCTTTGGGCCTGAATCCTTCTACCTTTTGGGCTTAGGACTCAAACCCTGCCCCTACAGCATCAATTTTTAAACACAAAATAGAAAAATAATTAGGAAATTGATTTATTACCTTGTTGACATGACACAAATTATATTCATTACCATGTTAGTTTACAAGATTTTTATAATATAATTGGTAATAATGTTAACTTCTTAAAAAAATGATAATGTAAAAATTTGACATTTGGCTCTTGTTTTTTTAAAATTTTCATTTTAATTAGGTAAATAGTATGTTTTTTAGATGATGTTCATGAGCACTTTAACTAAAATGTCAAGACTTAAATCCCATTTGGTTGCCGAGAAAGCAAAGGAAAAGAAAAGAAAAGAAAAGAAATTTTCAATTTCTGCTAATAAAATGACATCTCATTTACTTATGGAGATGCAATTAATATATTTTCAAATATTTTATTTTACTTTCTAATTAAGGACATGTGATAATTTAAAGGATAGCTTAGATGGCATAAAAATATTATTTTGATATTAATGTTAGATACACCAATTCTTTTCATGTACTGCTTAATAATAAGGATTATTTTGACAAAATACCAAACGTTTAGAAACAAAATTGACACGTTTAAGATGTTAAAAACCATTTTGATACATAGTACAAGTGTTAAAGACTAAAACAGTAATTAAACATGTTTTTTACATATTTTTATTAAAGATTAAATTCTATAAGGATGTGGTTTAAAATCTAAGTTTTACACCCTCCAATTCTAACATGCCACATCATGTTATCACATATTAAAGAATAAGAACAACTACACTCAATTAATTATAATACTCATTTGAAAATTCAACCAAATTGGGAGTTTATTAAGATGTTATTAATTGTGGTATGATGTACTGAGTTTTAAATAAAAAGCTGATGTGACATCTTTTATTGGATGGTGTAAAACATGAATTTTACACCCTATTCTTACCAAATTCAGACTATTTTTATTAATATCCTCAGAGCACTTTTTTTTATTAGCTAAATTTGGAAACTAATATCCTATTTGGTTGTAAGGGAGATGAAAAGGAAAGAAGGGAGGAAAAAGTACAGGAAGGAAAAGGAAAGAAGAGAGAGTTGTACATGGAAGGATTGCATTAAACAATTTCTTCAAAAAAAAGGTCTTCTTTGAAAAAATAATGGGACTGTACGAAAGATTGTGTTAAGAAAATTTCTAGAACACAAACTTTTTTCAAAATATTGGGTTGTGAGAAAAGTATGAAACTTCATCAAAAAAGAAAAAAAAAGTATGAAATATTGGTGAATCAGTCAAATTGTGTATTCTCACTTTTAATAGAAAACTGAAAAGTGAAAACGCTTGGGACCATCACAACACATATTAATATAAAAAAACTTAATGAAAGAGATAAAAAAAAAGTTAAACGCAAAGTTAAAGTGCCACTTGGCAAAACTTCATACACTTTCGTATGAGATCTCTGCTTTTATATATATGGATTATATCGATGTCTACTACAAAGTGATCTTCAATATTCTGGTGAACAGGCTAAGGCTCAAGTGGCATTCATTCCAAATAAAAGTATAACAGAGAACACGGTGCCGGCACAAGAAATCATTTACTGTTTCAAGACTTAAAAGAGGAATTAGGGATGGATTGGGTTTAAGTTCGACTTCCAAAAAGCCTACGATAGGCTTGAGTGGAATTTCTTTGTGGTAGTTCTAGCATCATTTGAATTCAGCCAGAAATTCATAAGATTGAAATCAACAGTGCGTCACAACCGTTAAATATACTTTATTGTTGAGTGGAAGTAAGGTAGGGGGGCCCGTTATCCCCCTACTCATTCATCATTGGCAGTAAGGTATTGCCTAGGTTGATATGCAAAGAGGTTAAAAGAGGCATGGTTAGTGGTAAGGGACATGAAAGTGGCCAATTGTGCTCCAACAATTTCTAGGCTTTTCTATGTGGATGATGTGATGCTTTTGTAATGCTAGAATGACTCAGGTACGGGCACTGATGAATTGTCTTAATACATATTGTGAGTGGTCCAGGCAGTGCTTTTTTGTGGAAAAAATTGGAGTATTCGGTTCAAAAGGAGTTCATGTCCAATTCTTTAGGCAAGGCAAGGGAGATAATTTTGGATTCAAAAAGCTCCAACATGGGGTGAAATACTTGGGAGTTCCATTGTTCTTCACAACTAATAAATTCAAAGATTTTGAATTTGTCAAGGAAAGGTTAGAAGCAAGAGTAGCCAAATAGAAAAGTAAAAATCTCTCTTAGGTGTGGTTTGGATTGGACTTATTTACGTTTGCGTTTTTCTCCTTCACATTTCCTTTTTTTTTTTTTTTTTTTTTTTTTTTTTACCTGAAATTGGTTTCACGTGGGGGACAAACCTGCCAGTAGCACTTTGGACGTCCACATATTGGTTTGAAATGGCACTGTTTGTGGGTCTCATGCACTGTTCACGAGACCCACAAACATCTTTTTTTACCCAAACTTTAATTAAAAATGGGTCTCACAGTACTATTCACATATTTAAAAATTATTTTGCTACAGTATTTTCAGTTTCAACAAAAATAAGTTGTATCCAAACAGACCCTTAATGAGTAGAGTAACGCTAATGAAGTTGGTAGCATTAGCCACACACCACCTTATACTATGACAACCTTTAAGCTACCTAAACTCATATATCTGATCAAGCAGATATATGAGTTTGGGTCAAAATAGAAAATGATGTGTGCCTAGCAAACAAGGTTGCCATAAAAGGCTAGAAGGGGTGTGCAGAAAACCCACCGACCTAC
Source organism: Quercus robur (assembly GCF_932294415.1). Lineage (NCBI taxonomy): Eukaryota > Viridiplantae > Streptophyta > Magnoliopsida > Fagales > Fagaceae > Quercus > Quercus robur. The sequence goes on from NC_065537.1 coordinate 41,317,044, forward strand.
CAAATCCAACCCGACCTGACCCAACCCACCAAGCGGGTTGGGTCAGTTTTTAAGGCTTGGTGGGTTGCGTTGAGTTACAAAATTTTTTTTTATAGCAGGTCGGATTGGGTTTGGGTCATAAAATTACAAATCCGCCAAACCTGACCCGACCCACCCATATTTAATATATATTTAAAATATATTATATATTTAATAATTTTTTTTTTAAAATCAGCTGTAGGGCACTTTTATATATATATATATATATATTATATTTAATAATTTTTAATAAAAACCAGCGATAGAGCAACATTTCCTTGGTTCCTCCTACTAATACTAATTTAATATATATATATATATATAATATTATATAATTAATAAATTTTTTAAAATAACCAGTTCTTCCTATCCTATATAAAAGCCAATTAGTTCACACAAATCCTAATAAATTACTATTGTTATTTAGTCATTAGTGTTGTTTGCCTTTAAGGAGTTATATTGATACTAATCTTTAGGTTTTTGTAATATATTTCTATTTATATTTATATTTTTTTCTACTCAATTTAATAATAATAATAATAATAATAATAAAAAATTTGTCAAACCCATGGGTTGGGTCAAAAAAAATTCAACTCAACCCAACCCATGCACACCTCCAAGGCTAGTAGGTAGAATGAAGACTAGCTAATGAACAAAATCTAAGTTACATAGAGACTCAAAATTCTCTTGTGGAGATCGCTACATACACTCACTGCCTTCTAGAGAAATGATAAGCATGTATGTTCCAATCACTGTGTAATGTAGAATTGGAGACAACCATACATCTATTTACCCACTTCCATCTTCCAAGATCTATCGGGTTGGCATAACGTCGAGGCATCAAGTCAGATATCATCCATTTGCAAACCCCAACCCAATTGATTGAGGCTCTAGTGAACTCATCAAAAGAGTTTCAATTTGATGAAGAGCAATAGAGTAGTTCCTAATTTTCTTTGCTCTTGACCTTTATTTGGAAGGTCCGAAATCAAGTTCTTCATAAAGGCTTAAAGCAATCCCAAGAGGATATGAGAAGGAAGCTACAAAAATTAGTTATGGGACATTGGAGCCTGTCAAGCGGCACCAATTCTAGGCCTTTAGGCAGGGAGACCATGAGATGGAGGAAGCCCAATCAAAGGATCTTTAAACTACACTGTGACGCGGCAATGGGTGACAACTCAGCCTATGTTGCAGTTGTTGCTAGAGATTAGAGAGGGGAATTGGTGTTTGCCATTCAAAAAAGGTTGACACCAATATCCATGTCCAATAACCAAGTTGATGCAGAAGCAATTTGTTGGGTAAACACTTTTGGCTAGCCACTTGAACATTTGAGATATAAGAATAAACAGTGACTGCAAAATATGCATTGATGCAGTGTAAAGGAATCCAAGCTTTGAATTCCTTGGAGGCTGCTTAATTTTGTAGAAAAAATTCATAGTCTTGCTAAGTAATTGAGTTCCTTAGACTTCTGCTAGGTTAGTCAAGAAAGCAATGAGGCTGCTCATGTGCTAGCTATGTGGGCTTCCAAGAACTCTGTATCTGATTTTATTGTTGAAGCTTTTGCCCCCAGTATCTTGCCAATGTTATCTTTGCAAAATCATTAAAATAAAATAACATAGATATGTTTTGAACGTAAAACTACTTATTACCAAGTTAAATAAAAGAATATAGAGAATAACAAGGCAAAAAGTTGTGTGAAAAAAATAAAGACAGCATACCATCCGGACCAGGGGCTTTAAGTGGAGCCATCCCCTTAATTGCTTCTCCCACCTCCTCACTTGTGAAAGGTCTATCAAGTTCTGCTATCATATTATCAGTTGCTGCATTCACCCCATCCAACACACGATCTAAATCCTGTGGATTTGAGGAAGTAAAGAGATTAGTATAAAAATCATTAAGGAGAGCCGAAAATACCTCTTCATCCTCTTGCCAAACCCCATTCCCATCACGCAACCCCTTAATAAAATTCTTCCTCTTCCTTTGAGTCGCAATCCCATGAAAAAACTTAGTATTCTGATCCCCATTCTTCAACCACTGAACCTTAGACTGCTGTTGCCACATTTTCTCCTCTTTGTCATGTAATACATTCAACTCCTGTTTCAATCGAATCACCTCCTCGTGATCCCCAGATTTGGCCGAAACTTACCGGACTGATATTGGTATGGATGTTTCTCAGGCTGTTTTATCTTATTTAAATTCAAGGTCTATCCTTAGGTCTATAAACCATACCTTTATTACTCTGATCCCTAAAGTCCAAAACTCCGAAAGGGTTTCTGATTTTCATCCTATAAGCCTTTGTAATGTGATTTATAAGATTATTAGTAAGGCGATAGCAAACCGTCTCAAGCCTCTACTTAATTCTATTATTTCTAAGACCTAGAGTGCTTTTACTGCTGATCGTTTGATTACTGATAATATTTTAATTGCTTTTGGGGCTTAGTTGATGAGTTTTGGGAAGTTAATCCTCAAGTGTAGAGTGTGCCAGTGCGTCGGTCCCTGGTCTCCTCCCCCTCAGGATCATTACAAAGTGAACTTCGACGCAACTTTCTTTGCAGAAACCGGGTCAGCAGGTGTTGGTGTAGTTGTTCGTGACTGTGATGGGCAGATTATTGGAGCTTTGCGGCAGAATATTGGCTTGGATCAATCTGTTGAAATGGCTGAAGCTTTGGTGGCTCGCAGGGCAGTGAGGTTTGCTGCAAAGTTGTGTGTGTTTCGAGTGATTATTGAAGGTGATTGTAGTCGGGTTATTGCTGCCTTGAAAGGCTTTGGTCGCTATCGTACTTTGTTTGGTCACATTATTGATGAATCTAAGCAAATTGGAGGAACGTTGAGGAGCTGTTTGTTTCAGCATGTTCGGCGTGAGGGGAATATGTTAGCTCATTGTTTAGCTAAAAAAGCAGTTTTATCTGCAAATACTGATGTATGGGTAGAATCTCTGCCTGAGGATGTGGAAGATGTTTTCCATTCGGATTTGCCTTGAACTTGTGGTGTATTTTTTAGTTTTGGTTTTTCTTAATAATATTTTGCTTACCTTTGTCTCAAAAAAAAAAAAAAAAAGTTGTATGAATAATCTTCTAGAAAGAACGTTGTGTGAATAATCCTGATATTTCTGCATAATATATTATATGTATAACATGAATTTAAGAAAATAGTTTTTTTTTTTTTTTGGAAAAAATATAAGAAAATAGTTGACTTGTCAAGTTCTTGATTAAATTTTAATTAAGAAAAATTGTATTTCAAGTCATAATTTTTTTTTATTGGACTGTAATCACCATAAATTATTGTTAAAAAAAATTACAAGGAATATTTATGCTGGGAGATAACCACAATCTCTGGAGGGAGAATTACAACAACTACATACTAATCCATCACAATATCAACCCTATGAAAAATCATAAATTACAGAAGTGGATTTACACACAATTAAGGACACTGCAAAACATGAACAAAATATTATACTCCTAGACAATATGCAAAATATGAGTTTTTTTTTTTTTTTTTTAAATACTAAGTATTTTAACACACACGAGAAAAATAAGAAAGTTTTAAGAAAACAATTCAAAAAAACCTAACTTTTAAATACACAATATAAATTTTAAACTTCTCTAACACAAAATATGAGATATACTGACACATATACTAACACATTTCAACTTTTAGTTAATAGTTTTTTAGGTCAAATGTTATTTGTTGATATTTCATATCAACCTTTTGAACTTATTTAGCTTTTTTTTTTTTTTTTTTTTTAACCTCTATTGTTTGCTGACCCACCCCACTGTTTGCAGATCCCACAACAGTTTTTTTTCCCCCCTTTTTTTGGCTTTCGTGCACGTATTTAGCTTATTGTTTTGCAACGTGGGTTTAGTTATTGGGTTCGACGTGCATTAAGTCAGGGCAACGAATTCTCAGAAAAAAAAAAAAAAAAAAAAAAGTCAGGGCAACGATAACTTTAAAAAAAAAAAAAAAACAAATATACAAGGGAGAGTGTGTCTTCTTGGTTGACTACTATTGCTGTTTCTTTGTTAACTGTAGATCATCTTCTTCATGATCTGCTAGTACTGCTGCTTCTTCTTCATCTTCTTTTTCTTTTATCAAGCTTTAACTTTTAAACTTTTGTTTCCAAACCTTGTCTTGGTTCCAGTACTTTTGAATGACATTTCTTACTTTTTTTTTTTATGTCACTTTGCTTCTTTTGTTTGCTTGTCTCAGCCAGATAAGATGGGTAGGTCATCTTTTTATGGTTCTAGAGTTGACACCATTACGTTTAATATTTTATTCTTTAATTCATGTTTACTATATCCACTATTATTTTTATTTGTTAGATTAATGGGTCAATGTTTACGGTTTTTTTTTTTTTTTTTTTTTTTTTAAAGAAATATGATTAAGATAGTATGAGGAAGTAATTAAGGGTTTATTCACATTAAAAAAAGTAATGAAGGGTTTATATTTTTAAAAACTCTTAATAATTTATTATGATTTTCGAACTGAATATATATATATATTCTATATAGTGGTAATTTTGAAATTGTATATCAGTATTAACCGAAACATATCATTCCTTTAGCTAAACCGAAACAGCTTCCAATACGAAATTGACTTACTTGATTGTACATTACTATTTTAGATTAATTTAATAAACACAAATATATATATATATATATATATATATATATAGCCATAGTCTACTAAAGATAAATTCCTGACTCTACCATTATCTAATATAAAGGTACACCACAACTTTACTAAAAAACCATGATAGGAAGCGATAACATTATAGTATCTCGCAATGGTAACATTAGGTTTTTTTTTTTTCCTCTTTATAGTACTTTCAACAAAAATAAATAAATAATAATCAACTTATTTTTTCTAGCTTTTAATCAGACACTTTTGATCTATTCACTCAAAAGAAAGCTTGTCCTTCTTCTTCTTCTTATTTCTGAAAGCCTACTAATGCTAAGCCATTAATTGAATTATACTTCATATTATTTGTTCTTCAATTGTGTTTGATATGCCTAGTGGGTTCTAGCTAACTCAAATAGTATATATTTTGATGGTTGAATAAGAGATCTGGGGTTTAATCCCCGTCTATATTAAAAATTGATTGGTGTTTTAGTCTGATGATAAAGAATTATCACTAGGATCAAATATCATAGGTTGAAATTCTCTTTAAAAAAATAAAAATAAATAAAAGATACTATTCCAGCAATATATTTATTCATAGCTTTAAAATTGAGAATCACAGAATTTTCTCTATAGTTGCTGCCATCATACTTTCAGCCACTTGCAACAGTCATTCATTCAATCACTATACAAGAATTAGCCCGAAACATCGTCCTCTATGCAGGTTGATGATACCAATGAACCTTTAATCAAATCGTTTGGAGATTTAATTATTTAAAACAAGATTTTCTATAGAGAGAGATAAAATATTATATGTGGAATTGGGTTTTCTAACCAAAAAAAAAAGAAAAGAAAAAAAACTGTCTTGATCAACTCTCTTGATGTGCTGACTCATTGTCCATAATGAAGCACTACCCCTTGCTGTAAATTAACCCCTTAAATGATTGTTGATAACTTTCGGTCATCTTTGTAATTGTGATTAATGACAAAGTTTCAAATATGGACCACACAACTTCTTCCTACACATTTCTCAAGGAAAAAAAAAAAAACTATACACGATAATAATAACAAATGTTTTCTATCATTCAAACCAGTGCGGTGAGTTTAGTAAAAATAAAAAATAAAATAAAATCAATATGGTGACAGAATTATCCTTTAAAGACAGTTTACTGATGTGTTAGGAAAATGCCCTTATCTTGTGTTTGTAAAGATAAAAATATGGGAAAATGTTATTGTTAACCATCCTTAAGAACATTGGTTTAAAAAATATTTTTGAAAACTTTTTAAGAGAAAAGAAAACGTTAATCAATTTGTTAGCTGTGTTTTATATTTCTTATAAAATAATAAATGTGATATTAAAGTTTTCATAAAATAATCTATTAATAAATGCCCTAAGACCATTGTTAATCAAATTCTAAAAATATTTACCAAAAATCTCTTTTTTTTTTTTTGTTCCACGTTTTCAACTATTTGTAACGTAGAAATCACATTATCATTATCGTGAATAAAAAGTTTAAAAACCAATAATTCAATCCATAGATTGTCAAGTCTCAAGAGTGGTAGTGGCGAGCGTTATGAAATCCTGTTTTTTTAATCAAATCCTAAGAGCAGGGAAAACAATTATTGTAACCCAACCAGGAATTGATTCAGAAATCCTGTATCGAAATTTTAAAGGCTCTAAATAGAGTTAGACATACAATGATTGACATATGACAAAGGAAAAAAAAAAAGTGCTCTAGGGTTACTATCTCCACTCCACAACAAAGGCAGCACTAAGCCGAATTTCTTTTGACAAAAAACATTTTCTAGAAAACGTTTTTCAAATTTTGGGTGGTTTAGTGAGGTGTAAATATTGGTCAAGCCAAAAGCAATTTCTGTGGGCTAGGAAAAAGAAACTGTGAAAGGTGTAAAATGTTTTTGGGAAGTTTTATTTGGTCTGTGTTACAAATTCGGTTGTCTTTTATTTTATTTATTTTTTATTTTTTGAGGAAAATTTGTCTTTTAATTTGTTTCACTGTTTAGGGATTAAAAACTTAAAATTGGATTTATTTTCCATTTTTGATATATTGTTTTTAATATTATTTATTTATTTTGCCTTTAGATGTACAATAGAAATTAAATAGGTGTTCTTCAATAGACAATAATGATCATAATTTCATATGCTTTACACATTTGAATGTAGGGTGATTTTGGTTTAACTTTTTAAAAAATAGAGAGTTCGATAAAACTGGCAAAAAATACTTGTTAAAAAAACTGAATATTTAAGTAGCACTTATAAAAGTGGGTATTTAATATGTAAGGAAATTTTATACTTTTGGTTTCACCTTCTTATTATTATTAGTATTATTATTATTACAATAATTTGTCTTAAATATTACTAGGTTCCCGCTTGGTTTAGCTTTTTGGGCCCAAAAAATGCACGTTAGCCAACCCAGAAAGCAAAATTGTGTTTGGTAAAAATTTTAAACGCATATATATTTTAGTCTCTAAAATGTGGTTTCTCACGTTTTTGCATTGCACCTGCTGAAGTACAATTGCAAAAAGCAAGAATTGCATGGGCTGAAACTAAATATTATCATAGGAAAAGTGTTCACTTCTCCTAAAATTGCCCTCAATTTTTACTCAATTTTAATATAAAACCCAACTTATCCCTTCATTCTAAAGACACTTTAATTTCAGCACATCTCACGTCTCACATATGATATGACACAAAGTTTGCTCCTCTAAGTTAAAAATCACCATAAAACGCCATAAATGTCAATTGTCAAAAATAGAGCAACCAAAATAAACTTAAATGCTTAAATATTTAGGGGGTGTTTGATTTGTGTTTTCAAAGAACAATTTTCAGTTTTTAAACAACATTACACGTATTTCCACATACTTTTTCACTCACACGTATTTTCACAAATGTTTTCAAACAACAATTTTTAGTTTTTAAATACATGTACCAAATGGGCCCTTAGCTACAATTTTTCTTTTTCTTTTTCTTGGGGATCATTTTAAGGGAGGGGGGAGCAATGGTAGGGGTAGGGGCAGGGCAGAGAATATGCACCATGTCAGAATGCTGCCGATTAACGCAACTTTAATAGTCAAAGGAACCCTTGATGCCCTCAAGACTCTCTCCCATTGATAGCCTGCAATAATATGAACATACAAGAGATCAATTGGTAACTAAGTAGGAGATTATGTATGCTGTTACTAAACTGACTTCTAAGAAGTAATGGAAAAGCAAGACAAACCAACCAGAAAGATATGACCTACATAAGTTTTGTTCATTTGTGAAGAAAAGGAACACAGCAGATGCATAAAAAGCACTATCAAAGAGTCCTGCTCTGAGATTAAAGTCTTGTTAAGGATGGTATCAGTTCTATATGGGTCCCATACAAATATTCTTTTCTTCTTTTATTTTTATTTATATTTTTTATATCTAATAGCGAATTCCAATGGCTAAGAGAAATCCAACAATCCTTAAACCAAATAATTTACTGATTAAAAAAAGGCTCTATGGTGACGGAATATTAGATTTGAAGGAGAGGTCTCTTTGTAGGAAGGATGTATAATCCCCCATCCCACCCCTCTAACCCCACTATCAACGCCTTACCACCACCAACTTTCCCACCACTCCTATCACCACCGCCATTAGCATTGATACCATTTCACCAGATACCATGTCAACAATTTCCAACACAAATCCCCCGTCCTTATCCATACCTCTACCCTCACCCACTACCCCCCTTTTGCTCAATTCCCATATGTGCCCATTTCCGTTAACTCCTTTCCCTGTGCCACCCCATCCCAGTGCCCAGAAAATGGCCAGAATCAGCTATTGCACCACAATAATCAACTAATCTTCAAACCAACTCAACCATTCAGCCAAATAAACCAACCAAATCAATACCCTTGCCTCAAAACCAAAAATCCGCAATACCCATTCAGCCCAATCACAAAGCACCCTTCCCTCAAAACCAGATCTAACTCAGCTCTGTGTTCATGTTATCCAAATTACCAGATGTACCTCTCTGACAAACAGGATCCAGCATTCTGTGAGAATGAGGTTTCAAAAGACTGCCACAAGAAAATAGAAAACAAGATGTGCGTTTGAATTAGGTTTTTGCTGAAAGCTTATTTGCTTATTTGTTGAAAATAGGAAAAACTACAATTGTACTTGGAAAAAATGAGGTTTCAAAAAGTTACGTATAAGCAAATAAGCTAAAAAGCTAATCCAAGTATAACTGGGCAGAATCAGGGCATGTTAAGGAACCTCTAATATTCATCCATGCAACAACAGAACGGATTTTTTGGGTTCTTTTTCCTAAACCGACTGAATTAATGTAGGGATGGATCCAATGCTCCAGTTTTCAAGGTTGATGCCATCCTGCACAACTATCTTTACCTCAGCAAATCAACTATTAAAACACATTGTGGGTTCAAGTTCAAAAATAACCTCTCCAAGTTTTTGTTTTTATTTTTAAATGAGGATAAGATAGTCTACCAATCACCTATCCAGAACCCACACAAGTAAAAGTTTTATGCACTAGGTTCGACTTTTTATCAAAAGAGAAAGAGGGCAAAGCCCCAGTACAAGGGACGTATACAAGAGCACCACAAAAGTTAACACCCAAAACTAAAAAGATCAAGGAACTCCAAAAAAGATGGAACAATTAACAGCCCCAATGCTCTTCAACCAATCAAAAAGCAATCTAAGAAAATAGAACTTCAATTGAAGCACAGGGGATTCAATCCCTTCAAAAGCCTTAAAATAACATTCCTTTCAAATGCACCACATAAGACAAAGAGGAATAGCATTCCGTACATCCACACTTTGATGGCTCTTGAAGCCACTCTTCCAACAAGCTAGGAGTTCTTTCACCGAGTTAGGCATCTTTAGAGACACCAAGTAAAGAGAAGCCATAGACCAAAGCTCCCAAATGTTTATAACCTCTAATTTTATTCTTTTTGAGAGTGCTCCTACATTGGTTTCACTTTCAACCTTTGTGAATTTTTTTTTTCTTTAAGTTTTTATTTGAATTCTTGGTTTCTTTGTCAGATCTTTTAGTCGAATTGTGTAATCAGTAATTCTGATTTATTACTTCAAAATCCATAATAAAATATATCAAATTCAGATTATGGGATTTATAGAAAAGATTCTGTAGTTTGGCTTTGTGTGTGGTTAAATACATATAAAATTCAGGAAGTGGTTACTCAGTATGTGGGACCTATAAAACTTCAATGCTGCCCCATGATGTGTTTGCTGTATATTTCCTGTCATGCCTTTGGTTCCTTCAAGCGAAGGGTCTTTGTGCTTTGTGCTTGACAATGATAAATCTAGATATTGCCATTAGAAGGCATTAGATGTTTGTAGGTACTTTAAACAACTTTTTAGGAAATCCTGTGTATACAATCTGCTAATGATATGTTCACCAATTTGCCATTAGCCTCAACCACCAATCTAACATGTTGATATTGTAACTTATACTTGTATATAGTAATTTTCATACACTGATACCAATCACATATTCATGCTCATGTACAAGATCCATTGAAAGCGCACACCCAGACCAAAAACCTAGGATTTCAGAATTCTTGAATTTGGCAAGATCACACATCATTTTCTCCAGAGTTCCATACAGCATGTTATAAATTTCCTCTTGACTTGTTAGAGCTATTTACTGGTGGTAAATTTCTTCTACATGTTTGTCCGGATATACCCTTATCATGCCTTTAGTGTAACCCCATTGTAGTGTTGTCTTTGGCAGCAAAACTACATACTCTTCTCTTGATCACACCAAATTTTGGTGTGATATGCAGCTGAACAAATAGATCCTGATGAGCACTTTCATTAATATGCAGTACTCAGTGATGACATTGTCATTCCAGATGTTACAATTGCAGAGGTCTATGCCTTGAGTTTTGAAAGGTCAAGAGTCGCACTCCAAAGGTCTTTAATTTCAAGACTCTGATTTGTATGAATTTTGCTAAGCTTTAAGTCCTATATCTATTCAATGCCTTGTATATTTTAACTATCCATTTGGATCAACAGTGATTAATGTAAAAAGATTATCATTATTAATTCAAAATTGAGACAAGCGGTGAGAATTTACATCGATTCAAATGAGCAAATGTGTCAATAAAATTCAAACGAGAATTTTCTATGGGGTGATAGCAAAACTCATCTGGTAGGATGGGATAAAGTTTGTGTGCCTATAGCCAATGGTGGTTTGGGGATAAGGAAACTTACTACTTTCAATAAAGCCTTATTGGGGAAATGGTTTTGGCGGTTTGGGAAGGAAGAGGAACGGTTATGGAGGAGGGTGTTAGCTTCAAAATGTGGGGAAGAATGGGGGGGTTGGACCTCAAAACTGGGTAGGGGAGTTCATGGGTGTGGTTTGTGGAGAGTTATTCGCATGGGATGGGAGGATTTGTTGTTGGGTTGGGGAATAGAGTGAGGTTTTGGCAGGATGGATGGTGTGGGGGTCAACCTTTTCACTTGGCTTTCCCAAGGTTGTATGGTATTGCCATTGATAAGGAGGTATCTGTTGAAGCTTCTTTGTCAAGGCAGGTGGCGAAGGATAGAAGAATTTGGGATGTTCGTTTTATTTGAGAATTTAATCATTGGGAGATGGATGAGCTGCATTTTCTTCATATTTTGGGAGCTAATACTCCTCCAATGGGAGATGGATGAGCTGCATTTTCTTCATATTTTGGGAGCTAATACTCCTCCAATGGATGTGGGAGATCGGATGAGATGGAAGTTGAAGCTTAATGGAGATTTTGATATCCAGTCATATTATAACAAATTAAGGAATTCTCCTTCAATTGTTTTTCCTTGGAAAGCTATATGAAAAGTAAAGGCCCCTAGGCGAGTTGCCTTTTTTGTTTGGTGTGTAGCTTGGAATAAAATCCTAACGGGTGATAATCTAAGATTGAGGAAATTGGTTTTTGTGAACTGGTGCATTATGTGTTGATATTGTGGAGAGAGGGTAGATCACTTACTTCTTCATTGTGAGATGGCTTATCGGTTATGGAGCTTTGTCTTTTTAACTTTTGGCCTGTCATGGGTTGTACCTAGATCGATCTCAAATTTGCTTTTTGGCTGGTGGAATTGGTTGGGGAAGCACTCATCTCAGATATGGAATTTAGTTCCGTTGTGCATCTTTTGGTGTATTTGGAAGGAACGGAATCGGTGGACTTTTGAGAATTTGGATAGTTCCGGTGATCAGATGCTTGCTTCTTTTAGTGGGACTCTTTTTGATTGGTCTCGGGCTTGGGGACTCACGACTAGTGATTCTCTCCCTTCTTTCATTAGCTCTCTTTCTCTTTGTAATTAATCTGTGGATTGGTTTTTTTTTTTGTTTCCTTCTTGTATTTTCTGGGTTTGCTCTATGTTCTTCATGCATAGAGTAGTCATTCGTATATATAACATTCTTACTTATCAAAAAAAAAAGATTCAATCTGTAAAATAATAAAATAAATAAATAAACAACTCAACTATCCCTAAGTCATTAAGCATAAAATATGATCCAAGAAACCTTCAAGAATTTATCCAGAAGACTAATTAGTACTAACTTTTTTATAAAACAAGCCTAATTAGTTAGTTAAGAAGCCACTGCAGTTTCTGTTCTGCATTGCTCAGCTAGGTTGGTGACCTTCTAACACCTCAATAAGTGTGACTTTTTTCTAATTCAGCACTCCCCTAATTAAAGCCATGGTTTACACTTCTGTCATATCTATTGATCCAACAAACAAAAGGCTATGATATTACATTATTCAAACCAAGATCACATGAAATGTTAAATCAAGGCCTGTTGATTCTCTAAGTGCCTCAAGTTATTAACCTTCCCCTGTCAATTTACTACATTTAACTTGAACCATCTTCTTTTGGTAATTAATTTTTTTATAGCTAAATACATGCCTAAGCTACCAGACAGATAAGTTGAAAGACCACTCAAGTACAGTCCAGCACCAAAAAAAATCTTTACAATTAAATCCCCACAAAACCCCAAGTTAGAGTCACAAACCACCATTGGCTGAGTCAACACTTAACACCTACAAATCTCATACCACTTTCCCCTTTTTCAACAAAGAAGTTCCAAAAATCATTTTTTCCTCCTATGATACGTATGGGTTTACCTCTCTCAAAGGAGTCACTAAACACTTCCCTTCAAATTTCTCAATGAACCACTGTCCAATCCTGAACCAACCATCTGGGTAAGTCCTCAAACCATGTTTTGTTTCAGCCCAAATCAAAGAGTCCTTCATGAATCAACAATTCAAAAATATTAATAGTTTTTAACGTAACCCTATTTCGTCATATCCACTCATGTATTTATTTAACTACATTTTGTAAATTTGAAAATTTTGTTAGGACGATATACTTCTTTCTTTCCTGGACAAATTCTCACCGAAACACTATCATAACTTGATTAGTTTATTCCACCTGCAGAAATGAAGCTACATATCAAGGTGACAGCTTCAGGAGGGAAAGTGGAAGAGAAACTAAAAAGGAGGAACCCGAATAAGCCTAAACACTTTTAGGATCTCAAAGGCTATAGCTTTCCACATTTCCCAACAAAAGATAACCCAATAGACAGAGAGGGTAGGGGAGTTTCTAATCTAGGAACCAACCTTCAACCACCATACAAACAAAAATTTGAATGCAAGAATGTACAGATGATGCAGCTAGCACTGCAATTGTTGGTTGAATTGAGATAGCAGTCAAGAAACAATCAGAAAAGAACTAAATAAAATCAATGTCTCCCATCTAAGTAATAAATGAGTCAAAGACTTCAAGTCTAGGAAATCTAATATCTCTTTTATTTCTGAAAGAGTATTAATGTCGTTTATTTCCTGTGTTCTTAGAAATTAGGAGTGTTGGGAGGATTTTTATTTTTAAAAATTTTCCTGCACTTTTTTTATATGTTTTTAAATATTTTGATAGTTGTTATTTATAATAAACATAAAAACCTAAAGATATATAATATTTAATTGCTGAATCCCAATCGAGTTGTATCCTAATTTTTCAAGAATTGCCTTGTCTTGTCTTCTGTCATGAAAGGCTGAGTAATCGTATCTTTCAGTAGTAGTGTGGCTGTATCTTAGGCCAGAAAGCAATTCTATCAACAGTTAACCATTATCTTCCTTTCGTTATAGCTGCTGAGATCAATGGGTCTCCTTATAAGAGAGCAGAACACTATAATCTTTCGGATCGCACCAACAGATGACTAAATTTTTTTTCTTTTTTTTATAAAGTAAAATAGATAATTGGATATGTAGTGTTTTTTATTTTTTGAGTTTCAACTTCTGATAATTGCTCTTTATCATCAAACCATGACAAAATTCTTTCATTACATAGAATGATTATCTATCAAAAAGTTGCATGATTGAGAAATTTAGCATCCAATTCAGCTATGTATAATTAAACATATCTCAACTCAACTAATAAGCCTTGTAAACTCTTATAACAATAATACCCAAAAAAAAATAAAAACATTAAACTTACTTGTGCATACAGTACTTGAATTCTTGGCTCCTAATGAGATCTTTCTCTCCTTCCTCAAGCTACAATTAAACACAATCATTTTCAACCCCAAATACCCAAAAAAAAAACCCATAATTCAATTTCCAATTAAAAGAGGAGTTTTATCTCACCGGATCGCTGCCGTAGACGAGCTCATAACAAGATGGAGAAAGGCATTTCAAAGCACAATTCTCCTTATCAACCACTGAAGACTTGCATTGCCAACCCCACATTCCGCTAGTTTTAAATTATAAAACGCAAAAACTCAGAAACTAATAATAAAAAATCTCAATTAGATACACAGTATTTTTTTTAAAGTGATCAATTGTTACCTCTCAATATCAGCATAGCACTCGTTCTTCTTTTGCCTCGTCTCAGCGTCCTGTTGTGTTTACAATTTTAAATAAATATAAATAAAATAAAGAGAAAAAAAAAAAAGAGGATTGGATTTGAGAATTGCTTACTGAGATAGGGCGACGAGATTTGGCAAAGGCTGTAGAAGAAGATAATAATAGAATTGAAATTATCAAAACCAACAGAGAAGAAAATCTGAGAGGCTTGTTCTTCTTCTTATTATTACTATTACAATTAGCCATTTTGAAATCCAATTTTTTGGATATCAATTTGGGAGAAACGAATAGAGTCGTTGGGAGGTAAATCGGTGCAGTCGATAGTCTGAGTCCGGACTCTGCTACCCTCGTTTTTTTTTTTAATGTAACTTCTTCCTCGGTTTAGATGGAGGGGACAAAATTGGCGTATATGTTTTTTTTGGTGTGTTTAAAATACATGATATTAAATATTGAAATCTTGTTTTGAAAGCACGATTTCTCTTAAAATTTTGTTAAAATAGATTTTTTTTTTTTTTTTTTAATTTTCATCATTAAGTCTGTGTTGTTTTAAATTTTGAAATTGTGGTCACAAAATACGATTTAAATAAAATTACTAGATACCAATTCAAATAATTAATTTTACAATTTTTTTTGGGTAATAATGCCTATTTCTTTATTTATATATATATTTTTTAAAAAGATATTAAAAACATATGACATAGGCTAAGACATGGATTTTTTATTTTTTTTTTTTTTAAGTATAGGTATTTTCTCAAAAACAAGAAGTATAAGTATAGGATACCAATTTATTTGTTATTTTAAGATAAAGGATTTTATTAATTGAGTAAATAGGTACATAATTTAAACAAATCATGGAAGATTGGATGAGTCCGTTTGTGGGATACTTGGCATAAGGAATCTTATCGCAAAAGCATGAAGAGAGGTACAAGCTTAGAAAATTGGTGACCTGTTACTTCCTACACAAAGGAATCTTGCTCAAGAAATGGTATGACAGAGACCCACTACGATATCGAGGGTCGGAAGAGGCCAGGGAAATGCTGAAGGAAGTACACTCAGGTAAGTGCGAAGAATACCAAGGGAGGAAGAAGTTGTACTGATTCATCTTGCAAATGGGCTACTACTGGCCCACTATGAAGAAGGATGCAGCAAAATTTGTGAAGAAGTGTCACAGTTGCCAAGTATAAGCCAATCTGATCCACACCACATAGAACTTGCAAAGCATGGTTACCCCATGGCCCTTCCACACGTGGGGACTCAATTTGGTGGGACCAATTAACCCGCCTTCCAATAGGAATATCTAGATCCTGATGGCTATAAAGTATTTCACCAAGTGGGCAGAGGTCGTACC
The DNA here is from genome assembly GCF_932294415.1 of Quercus robur. NCBI lineage: Eukaryota > Viridiplantae > Streptophyta > Magnoliopsida > Fagales > Fagaceae > Quercus > Quercus robur. The sequence goes on from NC_065537.1 coordinate 41,332,894, forward strand.
ACTTCGCAAGGCCACCAGAGGAGCTGTAGCAAACTTCATCAAGGAGAATATAATCATGTGTTTTGAAGTACCCTACAAAATTATAAGTGACAATGGCACACCATTCGTGAACAAGGAAGTTAGAAAAATGTTAGAGTTTTATCAAGTAAAGCATCACCGGTCATCACCATATTACCCACAGGGAAACGAGCAAGCAAAAGCAACAAACAAGACCCTCATTAAAATTATCAGCAAAATGAGCCAATAATACAACGGAGGTTGTGTAACACACCCAGCAGCAAGGTATGGGCTTATCGAAGTTCGCCGAAATCTGCCACAAGATTTTCTCTTTTCTCCTTAGTATAAGGAAGGAAGCCGTCAGCCTAGCAGAATCAATGATATCCTCCTTAAGGGTCATGTAGATGCAAAGAAAGGAAAGGGAGAAGGAGGTCATCACGGCAGAAAGGTGCTAGGATTTAGAGGGACTAGATGAAAGAAGGGAAGAAACCTAAGAATGCAGTTACAGATATAGGCAGAAGATGACTGAGGCTTATGGCAGAACCATGGAGGAAAGTGTATTTACAAAAGGTCAACTGGTGCTAAGGACAGCAAACCATGTCAAAAGAGGATTGGTAGGACTGTCTAAGTTCTTGCTAAAGTGGGAAGGACCCTTCCTGATAAGGGAGGCTAATGCGAGTGGATATTATTGCTTGGCCCAAATGGACGAAAAAGATCTTATGGATCCCATCAATGGCAAATGGCTCAAGCGTTATTACACATAGGGAGTGTTATGTAGTTTTCCTTTTCTATTTTGAATTTCCTCCAAGTGACACCCTTGCAACGAATGTTGTGTCATAAGAAAGTAATGTAGTTTCTTTTTCTTTATAACTATGGAAAAGAGTAGAAAGTAATGAAAGCCATACATGAGGTATTAACAAAAGTATGCAATATCATAAAACTAATTAAGTGGTGTAGCAGATGTAGCAATAGATTACAAACAATAAGTCATACTAGACTTATCAAATAGTTATAACTATTGAGAAAATAAGTGTATTGCAAAAAGGAAGAAAGAAAAGAGAAAGATGAAAAACTACATAATAATAAGTGGCCGAGTACATAATCAAAGGCTAGTAATAAGGGTTTCGCCCTAGAAATGGTCAGGGGCAGTCACACTAAAAAGAAGACACTCACGATGAGCCTTGAAGTCTACAATCTCCTTTTTCAAGCTCTCGATGTGGGTGTTAATGATATCAATAGCAAGCTGAACCCTCTGCCTGAAGAAGACTCAAACAATCTCCCGTAAATGCACCAGTAGGAATCCCACATCAAAGTCAACACGAATTAGCTCCTGAACCGCAACCCTCCACTATAGAATCCTCTCAGCAAAAACAATGTCCACAAAGTTATGCTTAATGTCGTTCATCACGCATCCCAGCCGCTAAAGAAAATGCTCCCAAGCAAAACAGCCAAGAGGGAACCCTGCATGAAGTCCCCATGGCTACGGTAAATGGCCTCCACTACATAGTCATCAGGTACCCAGTATCCATAGAAGTCCATATAAGGAGGCCTAATGCCCCAAAAGTCTGCTGGATTAAGATCGTTCATAGCACTCGAAGTCCCCTTAGCAAGCAAGGAACCTAAGAACAAGTATCATATGAGCTTTAGGCAAGAAAAGAAAGAGGAAAGGTGGACACAAAAGCAAGAGAGAAGGAACACAAAGCGAGGGGAAAGAAAGGGAATTACCAGGACAAGCAAGAATGGGGGTTATGGGCTCCGCAGAAACTATTGCATTCTTGGGCTCCTAAGGAGTATCCTTGACTACATGACAAGGACAACATGCAAAGCAAATAAAATAATGTACAAAGAAATGAAAAAAAAAAAAAAAAAAAAAAAAAAAAAAAAAAAAAAAAAAAAAAAAAAGAAGAAGAAAGATACGTCAATGCCTCGCGGCTTTTGATGTTAACCACCCATTGTGGTGACTCTTGCACGTTTCTTGTGTGTTTGGAGGTGTGTCGTACCTAGGGGGTGTGACTGGAATATGACTTGATTTTAAGGATATTACCAAGGGTAAGTGAAGTCGCCACCAATCATTAAGTTTTTTCTAAGGTGTGATTGGTCACTTGACTCTATTTGATTTTATTACCAATCCTAGGTTAAGGAAAATGTCGTTTTTCCTAATCTAATATGGATGGACAAAAAATCTTGATTCTTGAGTTCGGAAGTTTAGTTACGTGTGGAGAAGGTGTTAGGCACCCCACTATGCTTGTCCAAAGACAGTCCTTTATTTTGGTAAAATCATAATTTAAGGACATTGACAGTTGAAAACAAGCTATTGGCATCAGCTTTCAGGGCTTTAAATGTGTTGGGCTTTGAAGTTTGGTTTCGGAATGGGTGTGGTCCTAATCAATGCTTTCCAAGTGTGTTTGAAGTTATTGCCAAATTTCCACAACTAAAATTCTACAGCATTTTGCCTTATTTTCGTGGTGGAAATCCAACTACACTTCGCCTTAGATGCATCATAGCATGCCAAACGTTATTCTTACCAAGCTCTTGATGTGAGAATACAGCAATGGGGATGCCCCATTTTCACAGCAAAAATCCGATAAAGTTTCTCATTTGGTGCGCTATGGCGCATCGACAAGGTTTCACGTCTATGTATATGGCACGTATCGACATGCTCGCAACATGATGAGCCGAAGGTGTTAAACATGTTGATACGTGTCGCATACACGAGGATACCAATGTCACTTGGTGACATGGATCGAGACAATCACACTGTGATGATCGTGCACATAGTCTAGCATGAATACGCACCTATTACAATCGCCTTGAGCACATACCCATACTACAAGGTCAATAGCTCTCATGACTAGAGAGGATTGCTCACTTAGCCACAAGATTCCATCATACAAAGTGCACAGTCACCCACACACAGGCAGATATATATATATATATATATATATACACACACACATACATAAATACATTCATGCATCATGCACAATGCTATTACACAAAGCGGGAAAGTAAACTAGGCATTGCCAACGTTCCAAGGGTATGGCCTAGCATGGTCCAAGAAATGTAAAACACATACCTAGGAAATGCAACCCAAGCAAAGAGCAGGAAAATAAAAGGGGGTACATGGATAGGGGCCCTAATACATACTCTAGAGAAGAGGCTTAGAGAGAGGGAAAGAAAAGATTGCTCTGGAGGGGCTAGACCCCGTAATCTACTAATCATTACCCTTTATGGGCTTGCGTCTTCTTACTTGCATCCTTGCCCTTTTTACTCACGCCTAAGAGGTCGCACCCCTGCTCCAAGTGTCCTTGTTCCATGTGTGTACAAGCAAAGACAAAAGAAACAAGCCAACAAATAAGCAAAGAAACAAATGAAAGGAAAAGCATGCTAAAGACAAGCTAGAAAAAGATACCAAACAGGGGCAAACAAACATGTGAACCACATGAAGAGGCAAACAAACATATTCTCAAACAAAAGGGGGTGTCCTAGGAGGACAAATGTAAGTTTGGTTCAAGTGTCCATAGCTCCATTGGATGACCATCGTGGACTAGTCTGGAGTTAGGTGATTATCATGCACCATCAGAAGGCATTGTAATGGAATAACTATTACTATTCATAAGTTTGGTTGTTATATATGGAAAGCTTGTAAAAGATGATGTATAAGGAAACTTTATATTTTTGGAAATATATTAATTTTAAAACCTATTATATGCTCTAAGGAATAACTATTACATCTATTTTAAAGAGAAATAGTTATTCTTCAATTTAAAGAATAGTTATTCCAATGTAATAAATAATCTAGGAAAAAATGCAAAACTGACCCTCTAACTTTCACCTTTTTTTTCATTTCAGTCCTTTAACTTTCAGTTTTGTCAATTCAATGCTCCGTTACAAATCTGTTACTGCTATCGTTATTGCCAGTAATGATGTCGTTTTGCATTTTTTTTTAATTTGGAATTAAAAGAAAAATCTTTAAAAAAAAAAAAAGAAAACCACTGCCAACACGACAGTTCCGTTGCCAAACAAAACAAAAGGAGTTCTAAGTTCAAAACGGTAGGTCCGCTGCCAACACCAAAAATAGTCACAGCCACTCCACCGCCACTCCATTGCCAAGACAACCACAACACAGCCAAAACCAAACCCAATACAGCCACAACTACACCCACAACACAGCCTACGGCAACCATAACCATAACCCACTTCTATAACCAAACCCACAACCAAAATCAAACCCATAGACAAAATCAAACACGAAACCACCACTAACACAGCCACCAAACCACCATTTCAACCACAACTCACAGTCACAAACAAACCCACAAACAAAATAAAAAAATTAAACCACCACCATAGCCACTGCAGGAAGGAAAAAAAAAAAAAAAAAAAAGCACCGTGCTTCATCAAAATAGATCGGCAGCTACTGGAGATCGAGATCAGAAAGAGTGGACACAGAGAGAAAAACAAAAGAGAACAAAAGAAGAAGAAGAGAGAAACAGCAAGTCCCTGGAGAAGATGAACTCATTCATGTTTTCTTTTCTTCTTTTTTTCTTTTTTTTCCTTTTTTTTTCTTATTTTCTTTTAATTCCGAATTATTATTAAAAAAAAAAAATCCACATGCAAAACGGCGTCGTTTTAGTGGGTTTAACGGCAGTAGTAACAGATTTGTAATGGAGCCTTGAATTGACAAAAATTGAAAGTTAGATGACTGAATTGACAAAACTGAAAGTTAAAGGACTGAAATGAAAAAATGTGAAAGTTAGAGGGTCATTTTTGCATTTTTGCCAATAATCTATGTGATAAAGATGCAACCAAATGACCAAATTGATATTATACATGAATAACTATTCCATTACAGAAGTTACTAGTCGCTAACCCGTGCGATGCACGGGAAAACTATTAGAAAATAATAAAGCATGCATATATTAAAAGACAATTTAAGTTCATGTGTGCTTGCAAGGGATACATACCTAAATAGTTCTTGCGGTAGAAATAAAAACCTTATCTTTGAGATAAAGAACTGATGTAAACAAACTAACCTCACATAAAACAAATTATAAAAAAAAAAAAAAAAAAAAAAAAAAAAAAACCTAAACCTAAACATAAGGACTAAATATATAAATAAACTAACCTTACAAAAGCTGAACTTTATAAGCTAAAATCTATACCGTGAGTTGTAGATCTTGAATGCTTTAGGGCTTCCTACGTCTGGAGAGAGAGAGAGTTTGCAGAAACCGTGGCTTTATATTTCTTAACTTGAGAGAGGAGTAAGGTTGCTAGGGTTTTGTAGATCTTGAATGCTTTAGGGCTTCCTACGTCTGGAGAAAGAGAGAGTTTACAGAAACCGTGGTTTTATATTTCTTAACTTGAGAGAGGGGTAAGGTTGCTAGGGTTTTGAGGAGTTATAATTTTTATTTATTTTTTATTTTTTAAATATTGTGTTGACGTGGAAAATTGTGGTGCCAGCAAAGGTTTCGGTTTTATATATATATATATATATATATAGATTACAGCGTACCAAATGTACCATAAGTGTGCGAGGAAGTAGCTGCTAATGATTGACCATTAGGTCATCTAGAAAATTCTAGTGCACCGCCTCTGATGATTGACCATTAGGTCATCTAGAAAAAAATAATAATAAAAAATAAATAAATAAATAAATTTGAGTAAAAGGTCATCTAGAATTTAATAAACCAAGCCAACCTGGAAATGCATAAAAGCTTAACATCGTTGTTCTTTATAAATGGGTTTAAGCTCACCAAAGCCCACTTCAACAAGCCCAGTTCTTACATACTCGTGGAAAAGAGCATGTTCAAATTGTTCTCAATTTGTCCAAGACAAATCATGCCATCATACATGCGATTCTTTTGTTGCCAACGTCCACGTTGGCTGTAGATAAATAACTGAAGGCAAATCTTCCACAAAAAAGAATAAATAAATAAATAAATCAAGAAAGCACTTGCAAAGTCTAAGTCTCAAACATCAAAATTTATGTTTCGAGATTCGCTTACTCACCACACTCAAAGATTGCGTACGTGAACAAGTCTCAAGGGGGTATTTGTAAAAGTGGAAATTTTGCAACCAATTACAAAGCGCCGCATGCTATTTAGTAGGTCCCACTAACATTATTTAGAGACCAACAGAAATATTCCAAGTGTTTCGAAATAAAAATTGCAAAGACTACTTAAAGGCCAATCACACGTCAACACGTGTTGATATTTTAATTTTAAATGACAGAAGCAGTCAAATTAAATACTGTCATATGTAATTTTAAATTAGAACATTTTGGCTAATCAAATAATCTCATGTGTCCCTTGAAAAATAAGACATAAAGTTCCTCCATATAAATTATTACATGTGTCACTGCTAATAGCCAATCATATGTAATCACACCTCTCTAAGACTCCTATAAATAGAGACACTTCTCAGTCTTATAGGGGGGTTTAGAAAGATTTAGAAGTCTTAGAACTCTACTAGAATCAAGCTCTAAAACCTCCAAGAACATTAAAAACTTCAACCTTCAAACACAAAGAACATTTGAAGCAAAAGCATTCAGTCATCCCTCTAGATCTCAAAACTCATTAGAATCAAGCTCAAAAGCCTCCATAAACACTAAGAGACTACAAATTAGTGAAGCAAAAGCATTCAAGCCATCCCTCTAGATCTCAAAACTCATTGGAATCAAGCTCAAAAACCTCCATAAACACTAAGAAACTACAAACTAGTGAAGCTCTATGGATCCAAGCCTCCAAAGCCCAAAGAACTTTCACTACAAATCTCCAAAGACGAAGAACATTCATCCAAATAATTCTTTCCAAGTCTCAAAATTCTACTAGAATCAAGCTTTAAAGCTTCCAAAAACTTCAAAGACTTTGATCCATCGAAGTTTCATTGGATTCAAGTTCTAAAGTCCCGAAGAACTTCCACCACAAATCTTCGAAGATCAATAAAATTTGAAGAACCCATGAAGAATGCGAAGAACAAGAAATCCCTAACAAGCGCACAGCTAGAGATTCATCATAATTTCATTCCAAAGATCTTTCAATCCACTTTCCAATCCAAGTGTAGGACATCTTGTGTTCGAGTCAAGACTACATCAACACAACACTTGAATTGAAGACTTTTCTAAGGAGATCGAATCAGAGGATTATTCAATTGTATTAGAATCTAAACATAGAGAATTGTACCTACAAATTCATAAATACAAATTTACACTTTTGAAACATTGCCAATTGTTTGATTTCCAAACTTGAGATTTTGTGTTTACAGTTACATGTCTTTAAAACATTAGTTAATGGAGAAGCAAGGTTTCCTAAGTAACTCCAACTTTGATGGGCAAGTGGAGGTTATAGATACAAGGAATTTGTCCTCTCTCTGCCTATAAAAAAGACATTTAACTACCCTATCACATACACTGAATAGTTAAAGAGAAAAAAGAGTTAAAAGAGAGAAACCAATTCTATAAGAATTAAATGCCTTTTATACTAAGACTTGATCTTAAGAAAATTTCAACAATGGATCAAGGTAAGCTTAATAATTAATTTTTGTAGTTGTGATATCATGATAATTTAAGATCCTAGAAATTATGTTATGGTTGTTTATAATATAACACCATAAAGAAAACATTTACACAACAATGCCCCCAACTGAGAGCTTAAGGGATCAAGGATAGGGGAGATGTTAATGTTATCGAGCTAGTTGCAAAAGCAATCCAAGGTTGCTATAAAATCAACACAAAGAGCGCCTGGTTTAATGCATCACAGACATCCAGTATTGAACTATAGGGAGCTAGATTGCCGCAATGTAGTGACTGCACTGAGAGATGGAGGGATAAGTCACTGGTGGGGCACATTTTACAGGGTGCTCTTCGACAAACAAAACATTACTCATCTGTATTGCAATTCAAATAAGGCAGCTCACTTGCTCACAAAGCACATTGGCCAAATAGAAATTACGATAGTGTGGCTAGAGGAGATAAATCATAAAGGGCATAATTTCATTGAATGGATGGACTATTGGACAATACTGTTGTGGTCTGCCTAGAGCACAGAATAATACATTTCTCATTAGCATTGCACAAATTGACGACTGGTCATAAATAATTTTAAAATTTTCCACTAGAAAGTTCATAATTTTCATAGGTACAATACTTTTTTGTGTTATTTATGGAAATGAAAGTACTATGACATTGAACTTTCACGTTAATTGGACTTCACGTTATGGGTGCCATCTGACCATACAAGCAATGCAAATAACCTGCTAATAACTACCTGCTAATAACTTTTAATCCTTTCCCAGACATCTGTATCTTTCTAATTTTAATGGAATCAAGTCAATCGAAGTTCGGTAAGGCCTTAAAACAAATGTCCATTGTTTAAAACTAGAAAAGCAAGCAAACCAGTGATGTACGCTATGTGGGGCCCAGGAAGACATGTGCACACACGCCCGTGAATTCCAAGCGCACACTATGTGTGCACCTAGAACTGAACCATCTCAAAAAATTTATAAATATCCCCTCCTCTCTAGATTTCAATAGGAACAAATTTTGGGGTCTTTGAAGCTTTTTCTTGGCAGTTTTCCCTCTCTTTTCTCTGCAACTCTATCCCAAAACACTCACCAAAAATCTTTGATTCTCTCTTCCTCCATACATCAGAATGTTGTGTTTTTGCTTCCATTTTCTCCTCCTTGGTCCTTCTTCCTAGGTTTTGAGGTTTGGAGGGTGTAGATGTAGCTTTTTAGCTACTAGCTATCTACACCCCTTTTTAATGCTTTGATTTAATTTCCTAGCATGCTTTATTGCTTTGTTTAAATTATGTAGCATGCTTCACTACAAGAAAATGTATTTTTAGTGACGAAAAAATTCGTTACTAAAAGTCCTGTTTTTCGTCACTAAGAACCTTTAGTGACGAAATTGGACTTTTACGGACGAAATTCGTTTCGTCGCTGTAGCCCCGTCGCTAAAAGTCCTGGCAACGAAAAATTTCGTCACTAAAAGTCCAATTTGTTTTTTTTTTTAAAAACTTTTAGCAACAAAAACGTTTCGTCGCGAAATGTTTTCCTCGCTAAAAACAGTATTTAGTGACGAAAATATTTCGTCACTAAAACCATTTCAGTTTATTAAATCATATTTAGTGACGAAATATTTCGTCACTAAAACTATTTTCGGGTATATTTAGTGACAAAAAAAATTCATCACTAAAACTATTTTTAAGAAAATTCAGACACATATAGTGACGAAAATTTTCGTCACTAAAACCATTTCTTACAAAATTCCGCTGCATTTAGTGACGAAATATTTCGTCACTAAAACTTATTTTCTATTTTTATTATTTTCATGGCGTTGATATTAACCTGTAACCTGTCATTACATTATTAAAACCTCACATTTGATTAACATATTTATTTCAACAACACATTTATAAAAAATCGATCCATACATTCCACAAGTTAAAATTAAAGTAAGTATCCAATTCAAACTTCTTCCATACAATAAGTGTTTGCAACACATACAATAATTGTTTACAACACATACAATAACTTAAGATGTTTTATAACAATACAAAAAATGTGGCATAATATAATTAGAACTAACGGAAGATGTCCTCATATGTCTTCAAATAATGCCTAACGGAAATCCCCTAAAGCCACCAATAAGAAATCTGCACAAATATAAATCTTTAGTCAAATATAATTCTACATAGTGCCAACAGAAATTTCACTTCTATATCTTCAGTATCATAAACTAAAGATTGAATAACCTATCACGTGACAAATATTAGTTTCAAATGATACATAAAAAATGAAGTGTTTTAATTTAAAGATAAAGTACTAACCAATAAGTGATTTAGCTTGAAGATGAACCACCTCCATAGGTAAAAGCATCATCATAACCCTTGCTCCTCAAAAAATTAAGAATATTCTTTTGGACCTCATCTTGCTTAGCTCCAACACAACATACCACCACAAAACCAATCACAAACATCACAAGTCTAGAGTACTTACAAGTATTGAAATCAAATAAAGTTATATTCATCACATCTAATCAACAATACTCATTCACATTTGCAAGAATTGAAAAACACTCCCAATATATATTTAAACCACCTTATAACACCATGCAAGCCACCCGCTTGCTTCAACACAACATACCACCACAAATCCAATTTCCAACATCACAAGTATAGAGTTTTATAAGGTTTTCAACTAAAATTTACTTACTTTGCTCAAGCTAAGCTTACAACTTTCAGAAAAAATCCAAAGTTATTGCAAACAATGTTTATTTAGCCTGCAAAAGAAAGTTAAACTTATAAGTACTTCAGTCTTTATAATGAATAGCTCTTATGAAAGGCTAAATATGTTACTGTGACAACATCCAATCCAAGCACAAAAAAAAGAAAAAAAAGCCAATTTGGCAATCTTACCAAAACCATCACAAGGAAATCTGGTTGTCATCTCTAGCATCAAACAATACAAATTCCTTCAACATCGGACACTTAAAAAAGAAATTAAAAAGAAAACAATTGAGACTAGCTATAGTTAAGATTTAATTGTTATATGTAAGTTAAAGGGCTAGAATTCTAGGGTTATTAAAGGCTATACTAAATAGCCTCTTTTGAGTCATTGTAGATGGCCTTTTCTTACTACTTATCAAAAAATAGATGGCCTTTACTTACCTACTTTATGAAATTGTACAACCTAACAGCTCTATATATATATATATATATGCCTTTAAGTTTTTCGTCATTAACCAAACAAGTTTAGTGAACAAATCCCTTAGTAGTATAAACCATACATGTTTCTTTCAAATAAAGAACACAACAGTACAAACAGAAACATAACATTTCAGCTCCTAAACTTGTTAATCCACATCCGCTGACATCAAACATGTGATTGAACCCAGCTAAGCATGGTAAAATTGTGTTCCTCACCTTGATACATCTCTTAGAGGCCAGAGATAGGATGATATATGTTGTGAAATTTTAAAATACTCGCAAGTGTACGAACCGTACCGAAGTATAGTTGGACAAGAACGAGGTCGAACCCACAGAGACTTGTATGAATGTAGGAAAATTAATTAAACCTTAACCAAATTAATCCTAATCTAGTTTAAATAAAAATTGGTTGGTTACAATAATATAAACTAAGCAATTAATAAAATTAAGCAAATAGTTAAACTAAGAAAAATATATAAAGTAATAAAAATATGTAAACAATCAAGAGAAAGGAATTAAGGTTTTGGAATCCGCCTTGTAAGTCATATTAGCATATATTTATGATCATTAATTTTTCCCAACTCACTACATGATAATCTAGAAATCAATCTTGTTATCATGGAAAATATCATCATTTAAACCCTTATTTTAAAAATCAAAAGCATGTTTTTCTTCGCTTCTTAAGTATAAAATCAAATCATAAATTGTATCCGTAGTCAAACAAATCACAAGATATATCCGATTTTATAATCAAGAATTAATAAACCAAGCATTCAATTAATTAAGACAAATCCTAAATCATGAGAAAAACATGATTGAACTCATATCTAGAATCTCATCTTAGTCAATTGATATGAAGCAAGAACAATTTAAATCATTAAAGAACAATTATTGTGAGAAAAATCAAATCACATAAATATTACTAATAATCCTTAACAAGGTTTCATCCTCAACCCTAATTATAAATTTAGCTACTCATAGTAATTAAAAGAAAACATAAAAATAAAATACTAATCATTAAACTAAACAAATAGAATAGAGAAAGAAATAGTCACAGTGCTAGAGAAAAGTCATAGACAAAAAGAACACGTTCTGCTCCTACGCACCAGTCTTAGCCGCAGCCTCTATATTCAGTCCCCTTATTTTTTCTGTTTTGCTCTCTATTTATATCACACAAAGACACGCACTTCAAAAGAGAAGCCGCCTGACTCTATGAAAATTCCTAATACAAGTGAAACTAGGATTGTAAGCCACACGCTACACTTCAAGTTGTGCCTAGCCGAAACCAAAGACTAGCCCAAAAGAGAAGCCCAAGTTAACAAAGAGCAATTAAAACCCCAAGCCTACTGTATATCTCTTTGACCCATGAAAGCACTTCTATTGTTATTTTTTTAATTTCTTTTTCTTGTGCTCCACATGTCTCCAGGTCCTTATTCTTTTCATGTCGGCTTTGAATCATTAGGCCTGGACCTCCTTTCTTTAATTTTCTTTCTACTTGCTTAGCTCGTGTTGCTTTTCTTTTCTTTACTTCATGCCCTCCACGTCCTTCAAGATGGGTTAGCGATTGACTTAGCTCCACGTTGCATGTAAAACCCTTATCACCTATTAAACAAAGATAATATATAATCAATCACAAGATAGCATAAAAATATGGTAAAAAAATGCAAATATGAGAGTATTTTATCATATATATTTCATGCACATCAATATAGGAAGATCACGTATTGCACAACTGACTCAATGTCATAAAAATTAGCTCCTTCCAATTGATATTAAGGTTAAATGTAATACACAAACAACAAAGACCATGCAGCTTGAACCAGGGAAGTAAGACATATGACCTTGGAGGGGCAACATGCTCGCTAGACAAGTACTACTAAAGGAAAGGAATAACAACATCCGTAATGCAACAACCATTCACACACAAATCTCAAATACTAATTTATAATAGTCACAGAAGCATGATGTAAACATGGAATAAAATATGAAGCTTTTAGCAATACTATCACGCCTAAACAAAAGGAAAAGTAATAACAAGGGTTTCAGTTCATCCATACCACCGTTTAGTCAGAAACCAAAAATGCTCTAGAGTAAATTACCTGAGCTGGATAGACCTCTCCTCCTGTAACATACTGGATAGACCCATTCTCAACAAAAATAAAAATACACATTCTCAACAAACATGAGCTGGGATTAATTACAACAAAAATACCCAACGGCAACGGCAACGCTTCAATGGCAACAGCAATGGAAACGGTGGGTGTTCGTCGGTATTTCTTTTGAAACGCTTCAACGGCAACGACGACACTTCAACGGCAACGGCAACGGCAACACTTCAATGGCAACGGCGACGGCAACGCTTCAACGGCAATGGCAACGGAAACGGTGGGTGTTCGTCGGTATTTCTTTTGCAACGCTTCAACGGCAACGGCAACGGCAACAGCAATGCTTCAATGGCAACGACAACGGCAACGGCGACGGCGACGGTTTAGGTTCATCGGCATTTTTTTTTGTTTGGGTTTCTCTTTTTTTTTTTGAGCGTGGGTTTCTCTCTTTTTTTTTTAGCGTGGGTTTCTTAGTTTTTTGTTTTGCTGAGTGGGTGTTAGCTTTGTTTGGGAGTATTTATAGTGGTATTTTAGCGACGAAATTTTTTCGTCGCTAAAGACCACTTTTTGTGACGAAAAAGAAATTCGTCACTAGAAGTAGGAAACAGCGACGAAAACATTTCGTCGCTAAAGACAACTTTATAGCGATGAAATGCTTTCGTCGCTGTTTCCTACTTCTAGTGACGAATTTCTTTTTCATCACTAAAGAAACCATTTTTTTGTTAAGATTTTTAGCGACGAAATTTAAATTTCGTCGTTGTAGCGTACTTTTAGTGACGAATTTTTGTTTCGTCACAAAAGGATCCAGAATTTGTTAAACTTTTAGCAACGAATTTTATTTTCGTCACTAAAGAAACCATTTTTTGCTAACATTTTTAGCGACAAAATTTAACTTTCGTCGCTGTAGTATACTTTTAGTGACGAATTTAGATTTCGTCACTAAAAATATATAAGTGCAAAACTATTATTATTTTTAGTGACGAATATGTTTCGTCACTAATTCTTCCTTATAGCGATGAAAGGATTTTCGTCACTAATACTATCCACAGCAATACCTACAGTGACGAAATATTTCGTCACTAAAAATTTCAACTTTTATTAACGAAATATTTCGTCGCTATAGATTAATTACACTCCCGCCGAACTTTCCCTCCGCTGGCGCCCATTTTTTAGATCTCAATAGTGATGAAATTTATTTTTCGTCGCTAAATGTTATAATTTTTTTAACTATTAGTGACGAAATTCATATTTCGTCACTAAAGCTGTATTTTTAGCGACGAAAAATATTTCCTCACTAATTTTCGTCACTAAAAATACATTTTGTTGTAGTGCTTTTATTGCCTTGATGATGTTACCCAGCCTTCTTAGCTAGAATATGTCTAAATTTCATTGTTTCTACTCTTTATGCCATATTTGTATGTTTTGATGCTATGCTTACATGTCTTTTGCCTTGATGTCATACTACATCTTGTGTTTTGTGTCATGGCTAGGGTGTAGATCTTGATTTTCTAGTCAAAATTTACATCCAAACACCCGCATTCAATAAAGAGTTTGGATCTAGAGTCTTTATTTCCTTTTTATGTATATTTAGTGTTTTTATGCATTTCCTTTTATGTAATACCATGTCTGGATGCTTTATGCTTAAATCCGTTCTTACATGCTTAGATCTAACCTTTTTCATTTTCGAACGTACTTCCTATGCTATTTTCTCCCATTTAGTATATGTTTGGTTGCACCCTTTGTGTTTTCCTAAGCATGTTTTTTTGCACCTTTGTGCTTTTCTCGTCTATGTTTGGTTGCATCATTTTCTATGTTGCTTATATGGGTGCAACCCCTTGTTTGAGATCATATGATGATGATGTTGACATGCTTATACGTACCTTGCCTCTCTCTCTCTTGATTAGCTTTAAATGTTAGGATTTCTCATGTTAGCATTTAATGTGCATTATGACTTGTTTATTCTTTGTCCTTGTATGTGGTGATAACATGGTTTGCCTCCTATGTGCTAGTGGCTTTTCTTGTTGTATGTCATCATGAATGATTTCAATACGTTGGTTGCACCCTTGTTTGCTTATTTGTCTTGTTTATGCATGTTTACTTGCTTGTCTTATATGTGTAACAAAGTTTTCCTCTAAGATAGGGTTTCCTGTGGGTTCACACCCATCTATATACACGAAACCTGAGACCCACTTTTAGGAGCTTAGCTTGTTAGAACATGTATCGTCCATAATTCAATCCAATGGAGATGCACATCAACCTATGAAACTGAGGTATGATATATACGAGATGGCAGAGGAGACAACTTAGAATGCTTAATGGAGTGTACAGACCTAAGAAACGTGTGGTCTACAAAAATTCCCCCAACTGAGAGCTTAAGGGATCGAGGCTAGGGGACATGTTACCGAGCCAGTGGCAAAAGCAATCCAGGGTTGCTATATATAAAATCAACATAAATGGTGCCTCGTTTAGTGCATCACAGACATCTAGCATTGAAATAGAGGGACCTAGATTGCCACAATATAGTGATTGCACAAACAGACGGAGGGATAAGTCACCGGTGGGGCACATTTTATAGGGTGCTATTCGACAAACAAAAGATTACTCATCTGCAATGCAACTAAGGCATCTCACTTGCTCACAAAGTACATTGGCCAAATAAAAGTCACAATAGTATGCCTAGAGGAGATAAATCATAAAGGGCATAATTTCATTGAATGGATGGACTATTGGACAATACTGTTGTGGTCTACCTAGAGCACAGAATAATACATTTCTCATTAGAATTGCACAAATTAATGACCAGTAATAAATAATTTTAAATTCTTCTACTAGAAAGTTCATAGTTTTCAATGGTACAATACTTTTTTTGTGTTATTTAAGGAAATCAAAGTGCAATGACATAGAACTTTCTAGAGTGAATTTGTGTACACAACAATTGGACTTCTCACGTTATGAGTGCCATCCGACCACACAAGTGATGCAGATAACCTGCTAGTAACTTTTAATCCTTTCCCAGACACAGTCACAATGAAAGACTTCTTTTCACCCGAAGACTTGAAGGAGAGTGTACCAGGTTTCACGCAAACTTTGATATCAGAATCTGCAACGTCTACTTTAGCCACGTACGTTGAATTACCAGGGCCAACATTCGTTACTGTTCTGGGAAACTCAACTGTAAATTTTTTTACTGCATTCACTTGAGCTTGTATTGAAGGGTAATTCAAATCCTTTGGAGATCCTGTAACATGCTTTGGACATGTACCAAAAGTGGTAATGTTGATACTGCAAAGCATTTTTAGGTAGTCATCTTTAGATGCTTCATAAACTAGACCGGGAGCTTTTGCTTTCACTGGATTGATATGGCCAGCCCCAAAAGCAAATTCACCATCTTCATATTGACCTTGTATAGTGGCATTCATTGGCCAAGCTAAAAGAACAAGAACATATAGCGCGCAATAAGTTATAGTAATAAATTTAGCAAAGGAATGATTGAGCTGAAAGTGTGGCAAGTGAGATATACCAGTGGTCATCAGGGCAGATTTGATGGCGGATGGAGACCAATCAGGGTGAAATGTCTTAATATAGGCAGCTGCACCGGTTACATGTGGACAAGCCATGGAGGTTCCAGATAATATATTGTATTTTGCATGCCTCTTATCCTCATTGAATGAAGAAAGTGAACCAACAGGGGAAAATGCTGCCAAAATTTCTATTCCTGGAGCACTTATATCTGGCTGTAGTGTTTATGAAATATATGTATTAGAGAATCCAAATGTAACAAAGGCACAACTAGAGAAAGAAATGGAGATATGCAGATGATTGATGCATAACCTTCAAAATATCTTCTAAAATGCTGTTTGGCCCGCGTGAAGAGAAGGAAGCAACTACAGGAGCATGTGTATCTTTAGTGGTTTCACTTTTTAGTATACTTCCTTGTGGGTTTCTGAAAAACACATGACCATGAAAAGTTAATTGAGGAATCATGTAGCCTTTTTTTTTTGGCCAATATTATATGCCATTAATCAGCATATTAAAATTCTCATGAATTCAAGTAAAATGTCAATTTTAGATCTAAATGTTCTGCAAAAATAAAACATTGCAAGATCAAAGAGGAAATAACTATTAGAATCCTTACTTTGTAGAGTTCAAGAAAGACTGAAGCACACTAAATTGGTCAGTTGCCAAAATAGATGCAGGTAACGGTAATACAAAAGAAACATCTTTTTGATCATCACCTAAAATGATTGTCCCAAGGGCGCCAACTCTAGAAGTTTCTTCAATTACATTTGGATCATTACATACGACAATTTTTCCTTCCACCAATCTGCTATCCAAACAACCTTCTATGCAATTCCTAATATTGAAAATGACAAGCAAAGTTCTTAGCTTTATTAAGAAAATTTGGAGTTAGCAATAAGCAAAAGAGCATAAATTACCAAGCTAAAATATCAGAACAACTTCTTGAAGCAGCTTTCCCATATACCAAAGGAAATTTAGTTCCATTCAGTGTGAAAGAATTTACTGCATTTCCCTGATAACAAAAAATGAAACTGTGACACAAATACACTAGAATGAAAAAAAAAAAATATATATATATATATATATATATTGAGAGAGAGAGAGAGAGTATTTAAAAAAAAAAGAGGTCAAATTCATCTAGTTTCTATGTAAGAAATTTAGTGGTTAACAAATTTCAAATTTGAAGAAGATGATCAACCATGAGGATTTTTAGGACACGGCTTCACGCTGAATAGTCTGGTATCCTTTTTTTTTTTTTTTTTTTTTTTTTTAAATGATTGTCTGGCAAATTAAATGTATTTATAAAAGATTAAACATTTCATAGAGGCTTTTAGAGCTACACCCAAAATTATTCAAACAGAGTTAAGGAATACAATCATTCTAAGGAAGTCCTAGAACTGCATAGGTTGATGCCCTGTAATTAAAGGTATCATTGAGCCACAGCAGTGTCAGTGACTAGAAAGAACAAAGTAAAGAGAAAACGGTTATAGTTGAAGAAACTTGTCATCAAGCAAAGAAAGCAAAGAAAACATTTTAAGGGAATTATGAGGATAAAATTAAATTAAATGCGAAAGATGAAGATACTTACAGTGAGTGTCTTTCCATTTGCAAGAACAACCTTAGTAATAATTTTACGATCTGTGCTGCTGGCTGCTACGGAGAACAACCATGGTGCAACACTTGATACTGATGATACAGAAGGACCTTCGTTTCCAGCTGAATGAACGGTGAGTATACCTTTCTCCATTGCATGAAAAGAACCAATAGAAATAATATCAGAGTCAACAGCTATTGGTTCTCCACCTAGTGAAATGGAAATGATGTCAACCCCATCTGCAATAGCATCATCAAAGGCAGCAAGGACGTCTTCGCCTGCACACCCAATAGAATCACAGACTTTGTATGCGGCAATCCTTGCGGACGGAACCCCTCCTCGCGCGATGCCCTTTGCCACTCCATAAAAACTAGCATCTGGTACTTTGCTACCAGCTGCTGTTGAGGCAGTATGGCTACCATGACCTTCCTCATCCCTTACGGAACTATTTTCATCCGAGGAGTAAGCTCGAGCTCCAATAATCTTACTGCAAATTGTACATTTCACATTGTTCATTATGTTAGTATTTTTAGTATAAGTAGTGTCAAAGATCATGTTAATACTGGGTTTATGTTTATTATGTGTATTGTTACAAGTGACCCAATTTAGTGTAAAACTCATCCACACTTAAACAAACCCTATATATATATATATATATATATATATATACTCACACACACCATACAAGGGGTCTTTCTATTTCACACAATTCTAATATCAAAGATGTAGCCGTTTAGGACTTCATCTCTGTTAGACTATGTGGAGCATAGTTTATGTTTAATCCAGATTAATGGCCCAATCTAATATAGAAGTGTTATGATTTTTAATAGGAGATTTTCTAAGGCTAAGTCCATTCTGTAGAGATCAGCTATGAGGGATATAAATATTGTTTCTTATGATTAGGGTTTGGTTGTATTGTTTTAGAGAGAAAAAGTGTATTGCTGAATCTTGTATGATTTCCCTAAAAATACTTAAATCATTGCGACTCCGTGGATGTGGGCAAATTGTCGAACTACATAATTTCTTATATTGTGTGATTGCCTTGGTGTGTGTGTGTGTGTGTGTGTGTTTGTTATTTTTCTTCTGTTTTTCGTATCTCAAAAATCTGGAAATTTGAGTGTATTCCCAATAATTCTGTGGATATAGGCGGTCCGGCCAAAAAATGTAACCCCAGTGTTCTTTCTTTTCTCTTTACTTTTGCCTTTGCATTTCTTTACATTTTCTCTACAATTATTTTTTTCTTTAAATTTTAACTTGTAGAAATCAATGTTATGAATCCCGTTTCGGGACCCATTTTGGTTTGTCTATTAGAATTGAATATTTTGGTATCGACTTGTTTCAGTGTACTATTTTAGACCATGTTAGAATTACAACAAATAAGTATATATATATATATATATATAATATAAAATAATTAATTCAATATACTTGTTTTTTTAAATCTCAAATAAAATAAGTATATTGATATTAAAAAATTCATTTGTCAAAATTTTTGTAAATAAAGTCAACGTCATGATCAATTAGAAACTAGGAACCTTCTTGAAATTAACCTTTCCCATTTTCCCAAACCCACCCATGTGAACCTCTATCTCTTTCTCACCTAGCCAATTTATTTCCTGCCTCACACACTAATCAATTCTCAATCTTCTCACTCAAAGTTTCAAAAAGTTGGAATGATCTCTCTCTCTCTCTCTCTCAGTTTCTTCTTATTCTTTCTTTCTCTACTACTTCTATTTCATTTCTTTTCTTCATTGTTTGTTTTTTCATCTTGTGATTTTTCTTCTCCGTTTTAAACAAAGACGAAGGCAGTGGATTTTTTTTCCTTCTGAAAAGGCAGTGGCTCAAAGTCTCAGACATCAAAATCAGAGGGTAAAAAAGCCAAAAATTCATACAGGCCGAATATATAATTCCGACCGATATTGACAGAAATGCCCAGAATAGCCCGAAATGGGCCGAAATTCTACCCAAGATGGAATAGGGAGGGGTCACCATTCCAGCTTGCATACCGATATGAGATATTCCAACTAGAATGGAACTGTATTAATAATAATGGTAGAAACCAATGAAGGCTCCACATGCAAGCGAAGGTGATCATAGGACCACATTAACTTACCAAAAAAATTATACTTGAAAAAAGAAATAGTGTGTATATATATATATCAATAACAACTTGTCTTCTAAGATTTGTTGTGAAAATATTGTTGACATAGTATTTCTCAGAAAAATAATTTCCTCCCAACATAATCTTTGACCTTTTAAATAAATAAATAAAAATTAGCTTAAATAAGAGCAAAAATTAGCCAAACAGCAACAAATAAACAAAATACTCAACAAAAATCTCATTCAAAGACAAAAATAAATAAATAAAGACCCTTAATAATTTAGATTTGTAACTCATACAATTCATTTCATAAAAATAATCATTGACTTCATTTTTAGGAATTTTTCCTTTACATTCGTTTGGAAGTTCATAAAGAAATGAAATGTATTTAAATAAAGCAAATGAATGAAAAAGAAATAAATGGAATGAAATTAAGTAATTTTGTTTGGATGTTTTAACATAAAGGAATGGAAATCATTGTTTGATAATAACATAGAAGGGAATGAATGAATCATTTTCTGACAATATAATTATTTGACCCCTATTTTGAAATAAAGAGCTAACTATATAAGGATATTTTGGAAGTTTTTGTAAAAAAATCATTAAATCTAATTTTATTCTCTCCAATTTCTCCTAATTTTGGGGGGAATGAAAATCTTAGGTTTTGAGGTAATAGAGAAGAATAAGTATTCTCTCCTATTAATTTCATTCCCTCCTAGTTAAACTCTCAAATAAGGGAATGAACTTTTATTTCCCTCCACAAAAACTCTCAAACAAGGGAATGAAAGAATATACTAAAATTATTTTTTTCAATTAATTCCATTATTTTCCCTTCTCCCAAACGAGCTATTAAAAAACTAGTGATTCGTTGCTCTACTCTCCTTGGCTTTGCAAAGGCAACAATTCTACTCTTCTCGACAACTCAGCTCGCAGTAGCAACAGGTGTCATCCGTTGCTCTCTCTCTCTCTTTACTTTTTTCTTTTTTATTATCATTTCAAACTCTCTCACTTTATTACTCTCATCTCAGCATTTTCAGTTCTCAATTTATCTCTTATGAATCCATTTTTGCCTTTTCATTTTGTTAGTCGAATGAAATTGTAAAACCTTATATACTTGCATGTTCTCTTTTTTTTCTTTTTCTTTTTTTTTTGGTGATAGCGATATTTTCAAGTTCTCTTTCTATTCAATTTTGTATAATTTAAGTTTCTTAATAACTCCCCTAAAAAAATTTCCTAGAGTCACCAATGGTAGAAACCCAAAAATCCTACAATGATTTTCATCTTTCTCATGGTGTAGGCTAGGAAAATTATTCAAAAGAAAAATCATAATATTATTCTGGGAGAAAGGAAATTACTTGTTGCAAGTAAAGTTGCTGCCACCTTTACAAGTGCCCTTCCATTTCTTAGGTGGTGGACCATAACCTTTATCGCTGAAACTTTCAGACTCAGGCCAAATTCCAGTATCTAGAACACCAATTATTACGTCACTCTCGACAGTAGGATTTCGTTTTGCAGTTTCGGCTAAACCAATGAATTCCCATGATCTTGTTGTTTGAAGTTGGAGAGTTCTACTTGGAAAGACAGATAGCACTTCCTTCTTGCCTGCACATTATTGTCAGTATACTAAGAAATAAGTTATTCCAATAACACTACGTTAAACACTAGAATGATTGGTGTTATTATTCAAAGAAATTCAACTACACAATTGGAGGTGGGAGGGAGAGAGAGAGAGAGAGAACAAAATAAATAATAAATCATTTACTAGCAATTCTTTGTTGCTCTTCATTACTGAGTCTGGCTGCAAATGCATTGAAACTCCTAGTATAGCTTCTAACTATGGACTCAGTGGCGGCACTGCGAGGACAGAATTGAAGAAATGGTCAAAAACTTAAATCTTTCTTCCTCTTTTTTGCTATTTCTTTCTTTTCAAATAAAAAGAGATAAGACCTATATATGTAGAAGTCTTAACAGTAAGATTTGAGAGCATAGTTGATGTAAGGATGCTAGTCCCATAGCACCAAATCATTGCATTTGCATACGGAATAGAATTATGGATTGGCCATTATACAAAACTATATAGTAATTTACCATCCTAAAAGGTGCAGTATTAATGTTATAGATTAAAGGTAAAACTCTATGAACTGTTACCTTTCCCCAAGAATTTCTTCAAGAAGGCTGAGATGGTGAGATGTAGGAGAATACTGACCTTCTGGTAGGGAACCCATGTACACAATGTAAACATCTTTCTCTTTGTCTGTAGCACCACAACAAATGCTGTGGGCGGCGACCAAGAGAATCAAAAGGAAATGGTAAGGGGATATAATGCTAGACATAGCAGTCATTATGCTGGGATTTAAAAAATGAAGAGGTCTGAACTGATATTTATGATATGAATCCATGAGAATTGCCATTCATACGACCGTACTTTCCTTTTGAATAGCCAAACACATTTCTGGCAATGACAATACAGCTCACTAGCCAGGCAATTAAAGAATTTATGGGGCCTCAAATTTTCATATGTTTCCTTTTTTAAATTGGTGCAAAAGAATCTTGATATATAAGTAGCACTAATATCGTCTACATTCACGGTATCAGCAAAGCATAAGGACCATTTGTACTTTATATATAATTTCACATGTTAAGAATATAAAGTGATAGAGAGAAATACTGAATAATCTGTATGTTGATGTATATTCTATTTGTATAACACAATATAATAGAAAGCCTTATATAAGCTAAATATATGTGAAGTACAAGTAATATAAGTATATTACAAATACAGTATACTGAGTTAAGCTTAATAAACTAAGTTATATACTAACACCATATAATCTGTTGTAAAAAATGGTTTACCCATGATTAAAAAAGAAAGAAGATTCATAAAAAAATAAATAAATAAAAAGAAATGATTAAAAAAAAATGAAAGAAGAGAGATAAGAACAATTGAGACATCTAGATCAACACAAAATTATGTAACTCAGCACTTTGTCTTTGTCCATAAGGGTGAGAAGCTATTAATCCATATATAAGAAATTAAAGTTGCATCAGTGTTTATATAGCATAACCCTACCCACTCCATTTCCACTCATTGTGCTTTGCTCAGCTCCTCTATGCCCATAAAAAGGCCCTTTGGTCAATAGCCTAGAAATAAATCTGAGCAAACTCCAACAATCTCAACCTTGACAAATATTCAACTCCTTATATGAATTCTCATTGCTTTGCCTCAAGCTTCAACTAATAGGTGGGAGAATGTCATCAATCAGAATGCACATAATCAATATGCCTTGGGTCTTATGTGCGACAATTTTAAATTGCACTATACATTGCTTTTCATAATACAATATTTGCAAAAAATCCAATTTACATTACTTAAATCTAGCTAACAAATTCGAATGTGTTATAAAAGTGAATCATCATGCTCAGACTTTGTTACAATGGCAACTCTACCTACAATGTTACTGCTGAACAATTTAAATATTCCCACCTACTTTTTGACCCCTTATTACAACCATAGCACCCTTTTCTTTCTTCATTATCCCACTCTCAGACATATACATATGAAACATGTCTTACCTCTCTTAATGTTGTCACCAAATTATTAAACATCTTAATTTTAACTCTTCTTATTCTAATGATTTTTTATGAAGCATCATTACCCATTAGAATATAACCAAAATTAGGGGACACCACACGGGGTGTGGCTTGATAGTAAGAGTTCTCGTTCTGTACTCAGAGAGGAGCGGTTCGAGTGATAATCCCAGCAAGGCCCACGTAGTACATGTGGTATTTACCCATTACCGTCACATGGCATGGAATCGATAAGCCCACACTGGAGACCCCCTTTTTCATTCAGCAAAAAAAAAAAAAAAAAACCACAATTAGCTGACTTGTAAATGTCAAACTAGTCTGGGCAGTTACGTGGAATAAACAAATATATTGAATTTAGAATCCAATAATTGATCAGAACTTCATGAAACTAAAAACAAATCACTGTCAAAGTCTGAGTTAGCTTCCACTACATTGAAGGATTTTGAGGGCCCTTCCTCTTATCTTTCTTTTCCCCCTTTTCCAATATGGACAGACCTGCTTAATATGCCACTTCTTCTAGCATTTGTATTATTGCACAACCTTTTGTTGAATTAGATCTATTATGTTCCCTAGTACAACTATTTTCTTCCCAGGTCTCATTTCCCCAATGCAGTATTTAACCAAGTGTTCATAGGAAACAGAAAGGTGGGTCAAAAGCATCAATGCTTTATCTTCATCATCAAATTTGATATCAATTCATAACAGATAACTAATGAACTAGTTCAGCGTATTGATGTCAGAGCTGGGTCCGCACCCTTGGCCATCTTAAGCTCGGATATTCAATTTATTCATGATGTACTTGGACATGCATTGACTCTCCAATATTAAGCATATCCTTATGGTTGATCCCTCGTACATGACATAGTAGATAACCTTGTTACTTGTTAGTTAGACATATCCAAATTGTACTAACCGCTTTCATTTCAATTTTTTCCCACTCATTGTCCGTTATTTTCTCTGGTTTCCACGTTATCCTAACTGTACCAACAAATCTTTCTCCCTTCTTTACCATAACCCGAAGTTACCAATTCCATTGAACTTAACTACATACGGATGCCTTAACAATAGAAGCATATATCTCCATTGGAATGACCAACCTAAGCTCTAATAACAATTTATGTAAAAAATAGGTTTATGCAAGATTAAAGAAGAGGGATGAGAGAAATCAACATAGACAGCTCACATGGATTGGTAGTGTGCCTACATCCACAAGACCGGGTGGCTTTTTAGTCTATGATATCAGAAATTAGCGTTACATCATTGTCTATGTAACATAACCCTACTCGATACAAGGTTAATATCTAAATAAATACCCTTGTACTGTTACACTCCAATCCACTATGCCATAAGTTAAATTTTTTTTTTTTTTTTTTTAAGTTTGATAATATAGTGTAAATGTTTTTAGACATATGATTTTAATATATATTAGTCTCATTACACGCGCTCCGCACATGTGATGGGGCTCTTTTTTTTATTTTCAAATTAATGTAATTTTTCATTTTAAATTTATTTATTATTAGTGAGGTTACATGGGAAGAAATTTTTAAGAAACTAAAATTTAAGATTTGTAATTGAGTAAACTGCTAGGTTTAGTGTATGCTAGTTGTAAGAACCAGACTTGAGTTCCTAGCCCAGCATGTGGACGGACTTAGGCCTAAGAAGCCCAAAACAATGAATTTGTAGAGAAATGAGTTGGAAAACTAGGCTTTAGTTGATCAAACAACGATCTAGATAGGCTTGATGACAAAAAGATAAAAATGGACAATTATGAAATGAAGAAAGAACGTCCTCAGCGAAATCCGAGGACAATAGTTCTAATATAATGTTCTTAGATATCATTACAAATTTGATTGTGGAATGCTATAGTATTTCTTCTCTCAATTTCTCCCTTCTCTTTCTTGTTTCCTTCTCCTTCTTTTATACTCTCCCCCCCTTTTCACCTCCACCGTCCACTTGTAAACTAGATAGTTAGGGCTGATACTTGTCCCATCAGCCCTTCTCATAAGTCCCCAAGTAGTAGATGTAAGGTTGAAATACACTGTTCAGGTATCACTTCTACATTAATGCGGCCAGGGGATTTAGCTGCAGTGCATTTAATGCGAAGGTAGCAGCTTTCTCCTCAGATATTTTGGAGCTCATTTTTATCTTATATCTCTGCAGTGCTTATCCGCCCCAAATGAATTTCAGGGGTTGTCATCCTTGCTGTCAATCCATTTTCCAAGACCTCGGCCATGTTCAGCCGAGGAAGTTTTCATCTTCAGCACACTCTTCGGAGCCTTTAGGACCAAACCCCACCTTTTTTCATCAGCGCAATTTCCTCTAACGAAGACATCTCCTACTAGGGCAGATCTTCATTCTCAGCTTGGGCCACAAGCCCAATATATGAATAAATAATGAACTTCTGGGCCCAAGGACCCTACACTAGTTTTTAGGGGAAAAAAATGTATCAAACGTGCATGAGATATATTTAAATAGAGAGTGCTAATTTTTAGGAAAAAAGTTTCCCTAGTAGTTTTTTTTTTTAATTTTGTTGAATTATAATTTTAACCCCATTTTTTATTTTTTAATAATAAGGATTATCTAATTAAATTAGGGGTATTTTTAACATTTTTTGAAGTCATAACTAACTTTCTGAATCCTCTTTTTTTTTTTTTTTATAAAATTTCTAAATCCTCTTAATATATAAAGATGATCATTTTAGGATATATATAATCTAATTTTAACCATTAATTTATTATTATAAAATATATATTAAATAAATTATTTTTTATTAATGATTAATGAAGATTAAGTAGATATATGGGTACAGAACAATATATATATATATATATATATACCGCGTAATCCTCCATGATCTTGTTTAGGGATGGCAATTTAGATCCGACCCGCGGATACCCGGTCCGGTCCGACCCTAATGGGCCGGATTTTACCCGGTCCGATAAAGAATAGGGTCGGGTATGGGTTTTAAAAAAAAAAAACCCGAAGCGGGTCCGGGTCGAGTCCGGGTTTTATAAAAAAACCCGAAACCCGACCCGGATAAGACCCGGTTATATATATATAATTACTAAATTACCCTCACTTATATATATATAGTTGAAAACCCTAGATTTTTCTATTCTTCTCCTCATTTCAGCTCCGCCTCTCCCTCTTCATCTCTCAGCTCTCTCACACACACGCCTCCATCACTTTCCTCTCCCACTCTCACTCACTCACTCTCCTCTCCTCTGACCACCACAGCCACAACCAAGCCTCACTCACTCTCCTTTCTTCTCACCACGACAGCCCCAACCAAGCCCAAAAAACCCGTACACTAGCGATGGACATTTCGTACTCAACATTTCCTTCACCCTCTGATCGAAACCCCCACTGTTTTTCAGCGAATTCGAAGCCACCAAACCCCCAAACAACTTGTCGTTGAAGAATATGTGTCGAACTGCTGTACTGTCTCTACAATTCGACCGAGAAAAGAAGCTGAGAAAATGGGTTGGTTTGTTAGATCTTGGATCCGTTTGGGTTGCAAGAAAATAGCCGAGAAAATGTTGTAATTATTTTTATTTAAACATGTATATTCAATGATTTCTATGTTTGTGATTTTGGGATTTTTGTGTTTGTGATTTTGGGTTTGTTAATCGTGATTTTCTGGCTCTGTTTGGTTACCGATTAAGTGTGAGAAAAAAGAGGAATAGTTAGTTTTGATAGATTGCATTTTCAGGAGGAAAAAAGAAGAAAGTGTGATTAGATTTTCGTTAGACTCTGTTTAGGCTTCAATTCTCTTCTTCTTCTTTTCATTTTTTTTTTTTTTTTTGGGTTGGGCCCAAAATCCAAATCTGGTTGGCCTAAAGGGGGCCCGCGAGGCCCGTGGGGCCCGGCGACGGCGGGTCCGGGCCGCGGGCTAAGACCCGTGGGTCGGGTCCGGGTATGGAAAAACCCGGCCCGAACCCGACCCGTTGCCATCCCTAATCTTGTTTGCTACACGAATTATGGAAAACTCATCCACAAGCTCCATAATAACCCATATATTATTGAATTTTGACAATGATCGAATGTAATCATATATAACAAAAATATTTAGTATACTCCAAAAAAAAAAATATATATATATATATATATATATAACAAAGAGAGAAAAATGAGGAAGGCAACCAAACCCATATATTTATTTCATTGATATAAATGATTTAAATAAATTGTGCTTCAAGTAAATGAAAATAATATTTGATGTGAGAGAGAAAATTTTTGAGGGGCTGATATGAGAGATAAATGATCGAGTGTTATGCAAATCAATTTCTTAAAGTAAGAATATTTCATTTTTCGCATCATGTTAGACTTTGAACTATATATATATTGTTAGTAACCAAATTATATTTTTCGCATCATGCATGTTAGTAACCAAATTATATTGTGCTTGTATATTGCCACATTGCCTTAATTGCTTTTAAAAAAATATTTAGAATTTAACTTTTTTTTTCTTTATTTGTCTTAATATTTAAATTTTGAGTTTTTAGCAAAAACTTAGTGCTTGAAATTATGTGAGAGCCCATAGAATAGCTAGAAAAAAAAAAAAAAAAAATCAGTGGAGGGATAGGGGCAATATGAGTATGTGTGTGTGTGTTTTTTCAAGTTTTTTTTGGTTGTTTTTTGGAGTTATTTTAGTTAAAATATTGGTCCACTACTCCAATTCGATCTTTGGATTATAGTAAAATGAGAAAGACGATTTTTTTTTTTTCTTTTTTGTTTCAAGAAAGATGAATTTCAACAAGTTTTAATTTTTTAAATAATACATCATACTTCTCTTCTTATCTTTTCCATATATATCATTTCTTTCATTCTTTTTTTGAATAAATCTATCATATGTATGTAACTTATCTTTTATTTTTTCCATATATATCATACATAGTATCTTTCATTCTATTTTTGAATAAATCTATCATATGTATGTAACTTATCTTTTATTTTTTCCATATGTAGCATAAATATCTTTCATTCTTTTTTTCAATAAATCTATCATATGTATGTAACTTAGGAGTATCTTTTATTTTTTCCATATCTATCATACATATCTTTCATTCTGATTCTCAAAATATATATATATATATATATATATATATGTTTCATTCTTTTTTTGAATAAATCTATTATATGTATGTAACTTATCTTTTATTTTTTCCATATATATCATACATATCTTTCATTTTTTGAATAAATCTATCGTATGTATGTAACTTATCTTTTAACGCGGGGAACTTATCTCCACTTTTTAGCAAAAAAAATTTGTATTATTATCATTTTTAAAATTATTCTTTATGTTAGAATTAAAACATGACATGCTCACATTAGTCGAAGGATTGAGTCTCTTTCCCAATGGGTACAAATTACAAAATCTGACTAAATAAATTAGATTGATAATTTGTGTATTTACCTCTTCTTTTAACGAGATCATTTAAATAGTAGGCCTTTTTTTTCACTTTTTAAAATTTAAGAATCATATGAATGGTAATCTTTTTTGAGAAATATATGAATGGTAATCTAAAATGATAAGTTATTACCCAGTATGATATTTTCCCGTTATGTACCCTTATTTATTTATCTATCTATATTAAGAACAATAGCCATACTGCCATAGTGGTCTAAGATTGGACAAATGACACGTTCCTTGAGAAGGAAAGAGAATTCTCTTTATTTAGCCTTCCACCTTATCAAAACTTAGCATTTATGTCAATGTATTAATGAAAATTGCTACAAACACAACAAATTTCACAACTTATTAAGTTGGTTGAATATAATTGGTGGTGACATCATTCTCGTTTGGACAACCACTATCATTACTTTATAGCACACCATTTGCAAATTATCACATTTACAAGTGTGAAATTTGTTGTCAAAATCTTTGCATACTTAGACTTACTTTGTATCAATTGACATCATTCTTATCTAGTTACCATTATCATCATTTTATGGCACACTAATTATAGATTGTCACCTCAACAAATGTGAAATTTGTTGTCAAATTCTTTGTGTACTTGGACGTACTTACTTTTTGGATGTTCTTTCATTTAACCTTCCACCTAAGAGAAGGTTTTAAGGATTTTTTTTTTTTTTTATTATTTATTTCTATTCATCAATAATTTTATCTCCTTAATATTTAAATTATAATAAAAATTTTAGGCAACCACTTAACATTTTATATATATATATAAATATATATATATATATTAGTATTTTAACTCACACTTATTTTCCAATATGGGATGTAGGTTCTAGTTAGCTCAATTGGTAAAGTCTCAGATGGTTAAATAAGATATCTGTGATTTAATCCTTGCCTACATCAAAAACTTATTGGTGTCTTGATTTGATGATAAAGAACTATCATTAGGAGCGGACGCCATAAGTTGAAACTCTCTAAAAAAAATTCCAATGTGGGATTAATCCACTGTTTTTTCTTTTGAGAATAATAAGTGTTTTAATACACACACACGGGGAGAGAGAAGAAGATCTTAAAGAAACTGACATATCCAAAAGGGCCTAACTCTTGAATACACAACACAGACTTTAAACTTCTTTAACTCACACTCATTTTCCAATGTAGAATTAACCTACTATTTTTTCTTTTGAGAATACTAAGTATCTTAACACACACACACACACGGAAAGAGATGAGAAGATTTTAAAAAAAACTGACAGTAATATATATCCAAAAGGGTCTAACTCTTGGATACACTGCATGGAAAAATAACCCTATATGATTTATTCTCCCTTTTATTTTTCTAAATATGAAATTTAATACTTACTATAGCTATTAATTGGTATTTGTTATGATTGTATTTGTATATAGAACTAGAGATTGTAGCACTATGGACTACGCATTTATTATGATCATGTTATATATGGAACTATATATTCTAGCATTTAAAGAAATATGATATGTTATAATTTTAATGGAGAGTTAATATTTAGAATAGATTTGAAATTTAATGAAAAATAGGATAAAGTACAAATTTAGTCCCTAACCTTTTCACTATATGTCAATTTGATCCCTAACATTTCAAATTGACATACAACGAAAAGGTTAGGGACTAAATTTTTGTACTTAATTCTTAAAAAAAAAAATATATATATATATATATATATTAAATTAAGGCATGTTTGGTACACTGAATGAGGATACGACTCTTTATTTCTCAGAATAAAATTTTTTGTAATAGAATAACTAAACATATTCATAAGTTTGGTTGTAAGTTGTAACATTAGAATAAAACTTAAAATTTATTTTAGGAAATATCTTACTCATACAATTATATTTCCTAAAAAATAATATTTTTTAAATTTTTGATAGAAAGGATTCTTTCTCATTTTAAAGATAACTATTCATAATGAATGATTAATCCTTGTAATAAAAACATGGACAAAATTTGATAACAAACTTCACTGTAACCTAAGACTACAATTCAATTAATATCTTTTTATTGGACGTGAATTTTAATAACTCCATCATTAGATTACATTTTTTTTCTTATATCCTCCATATTTGCAAAATTCCAAAATATTAAAGATTAATAGCGATGTCATCACTCAAATGTTAAATTTCAAATTTTTTGTAGTCTAAAATTATGCATAGAAATTAAGTTTATAGATCGAATAGTAAATAAAATCCGATTGACAAGAAATTTTACATATGTATTAAGAACATTAAGAACATGCAATTCAACGGTTAGATTTTCAAAATATGTAGTCTTGTTAATTTTTTAAGTAGGAGTTGTAACTTTAGGCTACAACCAAATTTGTAGCCAAACTTTATTCTAAAAATATAACCAAACCATAGAATAGCTAAATCATAGGAATAACTATTACATTATAATATCTATTACAATCTACCAAACATGACCTTAGTAGTGTGTATTCTGAGGTCTTAACTCTTAAGATTTATGTTGGCACT
This sequence comes from Quercus robur, assembly GCF_932294415.1. Classification (NCBI taxonomy): domain Eukaryota; kingdom Viridiplantae; phylum Streptophyta; class Magnoliopsida; order Fagales; family Fagaceae; genus Quercus; species Quercus robur. The sequence goes on from NC_065537.1 coordinate 41,364,440, forward strand.
ATATTACAAGATTTTCCAAAAGGATATATATATATATATATATATATATATATCCTTTCAACTCATAAGAGCACCTTGTTTGTTTGGATGATAGTTAAGGTCGTTGGCCATGTTTGTTTTTTATTTTTAGTGACTCTAAAATAGTGAATCACTCACCTTTTGCTTGACAATTGACACACCAAGTTCTTGGATACTGAACCTATCATCACTCATTTCCCGAGTGACACCTATGGGACTTCAGACATACGAATCTCACGCAGCTCTTTGAAATTTCACCCCGCCCCATGTATGCATGCTATTTGCCGTGTGCATGGGTTGGGCCCAAGCCATACGTCGAAGTAAAATGTTTTGTCTCCTTTTCTTTTGATTCCATTAGCGAAGCTCATGAATCAAAAAAGGGGTAACTGTAACACTTCATTTTATACCCCTTTAAAACTTGAGCCCCCATTTCCCATTGATGATAACACTAGGAGGTCTAGGGCTAATCTAGGGCCTAGCTATGGAAATACTTTAGTTGAAAAATTCTTTGAAAAATATGAAAATCCTTACAAAATCCTAAGGGTGCGTATGCGGCCATGAGCTTGCGTATTCATCCTTAACTCTTACGTTCGCGGCCATGAGCCTACATATGCAGTTAGGGTTCCAGAAACTTCTATAAGGCAAGTTTTTTACAAAATCTCAGCAGAGGCAGTCCCACATCGCTTGGAATCGCCTCCGCCCCTTCTCTTTGAACACTATAAAAGGTCCCCACAGCCCCTTTTCCCAAAACACACAGAATCTACTCCAAAAAAGTGATTCAAAGAGAAGCTTTTTTACTTTGAAAAGCATCCTAAACTAAAGTTTCTTGGCTAGGACTTATTTTAGTCCCAAAGCCTTCTAGTTAAACTTACTAACCCTCTAGGTATTTTGTTTTGTAGATTGACTGAGGGGAACTATCAAAATTAAGCTTTAAAAGTTTCTTGTGTAAGGTACTTGTTCTTGCTACAATCTCTCTTTTTGTTTGTTTTCACTCCTATTTGTTTGCATTATTATCTTCCTGCGTAGTTTAGGTTTGTTTTTAGTTTGTTTAGAAAGCATAATAGGTCGTTTAGATTAGGTTTTGATTGATGTATGCTTGCCATATTATTAGGCAGGTTACAGGTTCAGCCTAGAAACCCAAATTCACTTAATTTTGTTCTTATTCGGTTACATGCATGTTTTAGCTTTTTGTTATTCTCTTTTATATTTGTTTTAGGCCTCAAGTCAATAGTATAAAATGTTTTAATTCCTTTTGCTTAGATTATATGATTAGGGCTTACGATTGAATTAACACCATGAACATGCATATAAATATGAATATGCATTGACGCATAGGTGCTGTAATGCAGTGAGGTAAGTAAGATAAGTCATACATATGAATATGAACATGCATTTGATTGATTGACATGAGTTGCTTGATGAACATGATGAATGTGATTGATTGATGCCATGCTTGGGTATTTGGATTGCTTGATATTAACATTCCATGATGCTCATGCCTTGATATACTTGCTGGTCTTGGATAATGTGATTATTAAATGCCATGATAGATGAATGCTAAGATTTTGGGATAATATTCCATGTTTGTGTGATTAGATGCATGTTAGAGTGTGTGAGTTTAGAATAGTCAATTAGAAAACCCTTTGATAGGACTAGGATTTGAAACAAAATAAGTGGAGGCCAACCCACGGGTCGGGTGGAGTTGGGTGCCTAACACCTTCCCATCCCTATACCTAAACTCTAGACACGTGCTCTGGTAAAGATCATCCTTCACAAGGGCACTATATATATGATTCCTAAACCTAATCTAAGTGGTGGCTCCATTTAAACTCTCCGTCTGGTCCACCCTAGGCTGGAGCGTACTTCCCACAAGGAGAAACAACTCGTCATGGGCATTTGTGCCCACAAAGGTTGATTTTCAACCAAAAGAACCCACACTCTTTACCATACATATAGTTACTAAGGTTAAGATCAAGTGGTACAAGGTTTGATCAAAACTTGGTAAATATTTCAAGTTTTTGGTAAGTTCTTGTTTTCAAAATAGATGAATCAAATGTACGATTCTCCTCTTCAAAATTTCAGATTCTTTGTTTGTGTGAATTATTCCAAATTTGAAGTAGATCCTTAGACTTATTTCTACAGCATATTTAATACCCTATATGATGATGCATGTTGATTTCCCAAAATTTTCCCCTTCTGCATCCATAATAGTTTCTCAACAATTTCACAACAAATCTCAGATGGTAGGTTGTTATTAGTAGACAAAAAAGTAATTTAAGTGATGAGCCCAATTTATAACCAGTAAAAGTTTGCCACCTAGAATTTATTGCGAAATTATTGTAAAAATGTTATGAACATAGCATTTCTCTTAACTATAAAATCATATGCAATCCCCTCCTCAATTGGAGGAAGGGTATTTTGGTCAATTTGGTATGGAATATAAAATGATTTCATTAGGTCTTAACAGAAAAGTGGACGATAGAAGGCTATTTAGTTTAGGGACATTGATCGATTATACAGTTTTAGCAATACTTTGAATGGCCCTATAGTTGTTATTTAAGTAAATGAAAGGGCAATGACATAAGACTTTCTAAGTTTCATTTGTATACACAACAATAGGAATTCTTACATTATGAGCACCTTCTGACCACACAAGTTATGTAGATAACCTGTTACTACTTACTAGTGTGTAATCCTTTTCCAGTAGCCTAAACATATACCACAATTTGTAGTCAAGCCATGGGATCCCATATAGTCAGTGCAAAGGCCAAAGAAGTAAGGGTGAATCATCATCTTCTACAACTCTTCCTCTTCTAATGCTTCTGAAGTAGAAACTTCTATTTATTGGCCCTTAACTTTTTTCTTGTGCTTTTGAGCTTCAATCTTGTTAAGGGAGCAAGACCCTATGGGCATTTGTAGCTTGACTGCAAGAAGGAGAGGAGGAATGGAAAAACCAAAATGCAAATGAATTTTGGTGATGAACATAGGGTAAAATAAATCAATTATCTTGTCATTAGTGAAATAGACAAATAAAATAGACTTGCAAAAAATAGAATGCAAATCAAAGGAAACATCAATCAACAGAGCATACAAAAAATATGCCTTGTGCAATGGTGATGGTGTTTGCATGGAAAAGAAGTAATAGGATTAGGATATGACTCATAATTCTATTTACCAAATAGACTTTTCAATCTAAGGAGGCGACACTAGGGCCAATGAACCAAGTCTTCTCTCTATCACAAAATGTAGTCAAAAGAGTATTTAAAGATGGTTCGGTATAGAAGAGATAACCTAATTCTTAATTCTGGGAATCCCAAGAGTAGTAGATACCATATCAGCGCCTTTTTTGCTAATTGTGCTGATTTTGCAAAAATACTAGTTATGTAGCCGAAAATGAAATATATTAGTTATGTAGCATTGTTTGGAACTTGAGTTCCAGATGTGAAACTCTAGTCTCAAAAACTCAAGTTCCATGGAGAAAAACATCAATTGATATATTTTTGTTATGTTCTCAGTGGAACTCGAGTTTACAGTCTCAAGTTCTTCACATTGGAACTCGAGTTCCAAATGATGTTACTTAACAAATATATTTCATTTTGAGCCACATAACTAACATGTTTGCAAAATCAACACAACTAGCAAAAACAAAACCACAGTAAAGATTGTTCCCTAAATAAACACTTTGAAAGTGTGCAAAGGAGTCCCAATAGAACAAATTTTAGTAGAACTCAAATATGGATGACATGAGGGATACACATCTCACTCAACCCATCTAAATGGATCAGACACACTCACTAAAGATCTTGCTATGGATTCTGAGATTTTCATGGTTCTCTTTGCAATCGAAGTTGAGGAAACAAGTAATGTCATAGGTGTTGATGGGAAGATAAGGTCTACAAAAGGCTAAGGAAGAGTTGTGAGGAAGTGATTTCCTGGGTGCCAAGATAATCACTGAAACACAACACACAAAATTGATGCATGTCCTAATTCTATATGAATGGAATGACAAGAGACATGCAAGATGTTTAAGAACCAATATAAATAATTTGGAGCACTTTATCAAACATTGGAAGTGAAATTTAACCCTAACTCCTCAATTGCAAATATGAACTATGATTTCCCAACATTTACATAAATTACTCAAATTGAAGATGAATTCTGTGAAATTTATGATCCTAATTGAACAAGTTGGCAACCCGCTGGAATCAAGGGGTTGTAAGGGCTACTTCCAAAGAGAATTATGGCAAGGAGAGCTTTTAGACAAAAAATGAGAATTTCGGTGGCTTTTGCCACTTATGATTAGTGTTTACAAGAGCAAGACAATTAACTTCAAAACTAGGGTTCCAAAAAGCTTAACTTTTATTAAAAAGAAGTATAAGTTTTAGAAAGGGGCACCCTAACTGTACCCCCTAAACTACAAGGTAGCACGCAACGGCTTTTCAGACTACCTATCAATCAGAAAATGGGATTTGAGAGGACCACCAGCTAGCGAATCAAAAAGATTTTTATCCTACTCCTACCCAAGCTTTCCGATCAATTAATCCCCTATTTTAGGGTCATCCCACCAATCCTTGCATCAGGTCTGCCTTTTTTCTTTGCTATTAAGGCCCGAATTTTATTTCATGGACAATTTTTATGAAACCCCTAATTTCTATATGACTTGTGCATGAACAATGAAAAATAAGGGTTTAGAGTGACTTACCAAGAGATGTGGGAAAAACAAAATAAAAACAAAAAAATAAAAACCTTGAGCAGCTTTGAAAAATACACATACTTTTAGGAAACTAGGCTAAAAAGCTTTGATCAATCAGAAATGAATCAAGGAAATTCCAAAATTGTTCAATCAATCTAATCAAGTGTTAAGCCTATGTTAAGAAAGCAAAACATTCAAAATAAAAGGAGACACACTCAAAAGTCTCAAAGAGATTGAAATATGTAAAAATATGGAACAATTATGCATATGATTCATCTCAACTCTCAATTTATACAACTTTGAGACACAACACTCAACAAATGCTACTCTCAAATCTCTTAAACAAACAATCAACTCGATTTTTTTAAGAATTTCCACTAAATATTTCAATTTAGCTTAAAACACACTAGTATGTATGAATCTTCTTAAGGCCACCAACAAGACATCAAACCATGTACCAAAGGTAGCAAAAACTAAGCGTGTAATGTGTGAGACTAACAAGTCAAGTTACTGAAACATGAGAGGTGACTTAGACAATTTAAACATGATCACTCACATCCAATATCATTTGATTGGGACAATGACCTATTAGGTCATTTAAAATCCCCTCAACGGGAGGGAGGGTATATTAGTCAATTTTGGTATGAAATATAAAATGATTTCATTAGGTTTTAACACTTTGTTTGTTTCAGCGATGATGTTTTCTATAAAATTATCTCATTTTCCTATGTTTGGTAGCAACCTTAAATGAGTTGAAATATAATTTCCTAACTTCCCTTATTCAGCTTGCTATGAGATAGAGTTGTTTTCCAAAAAAGATTAGTGGAAAACAATCTCTAAAATAAGTCATACTTTTTATATTTGTAAATACCATATTCTGTCCGCTCTCGATTGGCATGCGGGACCTCGAAAATTCCAAAAATATTAAATTTTCTCCATGGGGTCACGAAAACATTTAGATTGACATGGCATAACCCATTCGAGCATCAGAGCACTCAAAGTGCCATTTTAGGTCAAAATGACCAAAACGCCCCTGGTGATCGAAAGTCAAAGTTGGTCAAAATCATCTCAAAAAAACATTTTTCATGCTTTTACATCAAACCCAAGCTGCTTGGAGATTTTTGTCAACTTTTACCAAGCTTGACTCGAGGTTGACTTTAGAAGGCATCGAAAACCCTAATTGTGATCTGTCCATTAGAACGGGTTGGGACCAGTGTCATTGCGAAGATTATTGAATTTCCTTTCCAATGACTATTCATGGGTCAAAATCAGAGTTAAAACAGTTAAGATATCTCGAAAGCTAGTTGGAGCGCGTCAGCATGCTTCCCGAGGCCATAACTTTTTATTTGACCATCAGAATTTCAACTTCTTTAGTGTTCTAGAAATTAGACATCCAGATATTCCTAGGGACATCAAGATCATCTTTATCGTAATTTGGGAAGACCTTCAAATATGCATCTGAAGTTGAATCGGGGAAGAAGTGAGATTACTGATGTCAGCATTAGACTCGGCGGCCACTAAAGGGCCGCCGGACCTAACCAAAAGCCACTAAGTGGCTACTGGAAGCTAAAGAGTCACTTTTTCATCTATTTAACCCCTACACCCCCTCAGATAAATAAAATAAAATAAAAACAATTTTGGGCATTTTTGGAGTACTTTTCTAGGCAGATTCTCTCTCTTTTCCTCTCTAAATTCTCTCCCAAACACATCCAAAAACTTTTGATTTCTCTCTTTTCTCAACAATCAAAAGGTAGTGGTCTTACACTCTTTTTCCTCTCCTTGACCTTAGGACCTTGGATTTAAGGTTTTAAGGGTGTAGATGTAGCTTTTTAACTACTATCTACACCCTTTGCTTTATCTTGCTGTACAACATGTTTTATTTCTTTCCATAGTATATCTTTTTTTTTTTGGTTCAACTTTCCATTGTATATCTCTTGCTTTATCTTGCTTCCTAGCATGTTTTGTAGCTTTCCTAGCATATCTACTTGCTTTTTGCCATGTTTTATTGCTTTGATGATGTTGGCCCAGCCTTCTTGGGCTAGAATATGCCTAAATACTATGTTTATGCTTAAATCTATATATTTATGTGCTCCTTGCCATGTCTATGCTTAGATCTGTACGTGGATATGCTCCTTGCCATGATCATTTATCTAGATCTACATGTTGGATGCTATGTCTAGTGTTTGGCTTTGCCTTTTTCTCTCTTGTTATGCCTTTTTCTTGTGTCTTGGCCCTTAGGTAGGGTGTAGATCTAGATCTTGTGGTCAAGGCCTACATCTATACACCTTGGTCTACATTAAAGGGTTTAGATCATTTCCTTTATGCATGTGTATGCTTGCTTGCTTGCTTTTATGATTTATATCCATGTTTGCTTGCCTAGATCTAGGTTTTGCAATGCTTGGCCCTCTGTGGGCTTGAGTTTGTTAGTCTTTAGGGCCACTTGCTTGTGTTTGGCTACATCTGTCTCTCTTGTGGCGTGTTTGGATGTAACCGCTTCTGAGACACATCTCAGTGATGTTGGTGTGCTTGATGCATACCTCCCTCCACTCCATGCAATGATATTATGCTTGCCTTGTTTGCTTTGTGCCACCCATTTGGCTCTCTTTGTTTCTTTGCATCTTTGCACACTTGCCTACATGTTCATGCATGAGTCCTTATGTGTGCTTGTTTGTGTCATCAAGTTTAGTTCCTACAATCTCGTGCAAGTTCACACCCATCTTTGATACACGAGACCTCAAGTCCATTTTAGGAATTTCACTTGATGGTACATGTGTCGTCCATACTCCAATCTTATGGAACTATGGACACTAAATCCAAACCTACATTTGTCCTCCTAAAACACCCCATTTTGCTTGATAACATGCTTGTTTGCCCCCATTTGGCTCCCTTTGATAGTTTGTCCTTTTGCATGCTTTCTTTCCTGTTGTTTCTTTGCTTGTCTGTTAGCTTGTTTCCTTTGTCATTACATGTACATGCTCGGAGCTAGGGTGCAAGCAAAAAGGGCAAGGATGCAAGCAAGAAGACACAAGCCCAAAAAGGGCAATGTTTAGTAAATTAGGAGGCCTAGCCTCCCTAAGTGGTTTTCTCTCTTTCTCTTACCCTTTTCTCTAGAACAATGTACTAAGGTTTCTCTTTTCCTTGTACCTTTTATCTTTCCTGCATTTTGCTTCGGCCGCGTTCCCTGGTTATGGCAATGTCTAATTTACATTTCCTGTACCTTGCTAAGCCATATGCTTGGAACGTTAGCAATATCTGCTTTACTTTCCCGCTCTGTATGATAGCATTGTACATAATGTATGTATATCTATATATGTCTATATATGGGTGATCATGCACTTTGTATGATGGTCTCTTATGGCTACGTGAGCGACCCTCTCTAGTCACAAGTGCTCTTGACCTTGTAGTGTGGGTATGTGCTCAAGGCAATTGTTGTAGGTGCATATTCATGCTATATTGTATGCATGATCATCGCAACGTGATTGTCTCAATCCATGTCACCTGAGTGATATTGGTTTCCACGTGTATGCGACACGCATCAATGTGCTTGATGCTTTGAGGGGCTCCAGCTCGTCTTAGCACAAGCATGTTGGCATGCGCCATAAACACAAGCATGAAACCCTGCCGATGCACCATAGCTCACCAAACGCAAAACTCTGTCAAATTTTCACCATGAAAATTGGGCACCTCCGTTGCCGTATTCTCACAGCAAAAGATTGGCGAGAATAATGTTTTGTTTTCTAGATGCACCTAAGGCGAAGTGCTACTGGATTTCCGCCATGAAAACAAGGCGAAAATGCTGCCAGATTTTTGTCGTAGAAATTTGGCAACAATTCCAAACAAATTAAGGAAGCATCGATCAAGATCGCACCTTTTTTGAGACCACACCTCAAAGCCCAATTCGTTTAAAGCCCGAAAGCTAATGCCAATAGCTCGTTTTTAATTGTCAATGTCCAAAAATAAAGATTTTATCAAAACAAAGGACTGTCATTGGATAGGCAATGTAGGGTGCCTAACACCTTCCCCACACATAACCAGACTTCCAAACTCAAGAATCAAGATTTTTTATCCATCCACATTAGATTAGGAAAAACTACATTTTTCTTAACCTAGGATTGGTAATAAAATCAAATAGAGTCAGGTGACCAATCACACCTTAGAAAAAACTCAATGATTGGTGACAACTTCACTTACCTTAGGTAACTCAATTAAAATTAACTCATATTTCAGTCACACACTTGAGGTATACCCTTCTTCACAGCACCTGAACTCCCCGGGCCCGCATAACACACCTCGTGTATGCACTTCAAGGGCATGCGAGCATCTCCGCAATGGTTGGTCGAACCACCGCAAGGCATCAACAATATTGACTAAAGATAGTTTTCCTTTGACTCATTTTTTCTAATGTTACTAAACACTATAAAATATGGAAAACTATCTTTGCATAATGTTTTCCATTGAAATTGAAAGCTCGGATTTGTGTAAAAACACAAGAGCTTGTTCAGACCCCCAATCAAAAATTACAACTAGATAACTTTTACTCTAACTCAAACTAAGTGCGGAACAAGAGTAAATGATCGTAAATAACCGATAACACTACCCTAAGTCATATTCATCCATTATCAACAATAAAAGAAAAGCTTAAAGAGTAGGGAAGATAGATGCAAACACAAGATAACACCAAGACATGTTATCGAAGAGGAAACCGAAGAACTCGGCGAAAAACCTCTCCGCGACCCTCCAAGTCGAAATCAATCTACTAGAGAATAAAGTTGGAGTACACAAATAACAAAAGACCCTCCAAGCCTAGTCTACCCCATGTACTTGAGCCCTCCGAGCTCCTGCTACCAACTGGCTTCTCGGAACCTTGTCTTCTCTAGCTTTCCAGATCTCGCAATTCAACCCGATTGCATCCGCCAATAAATGGCTCCTTCCAATGCTTCCCAACAGCACCAAATTCTTACTTTACACTCAGGATGAGTGTAATAAGTGTTTGGACTATCAACCTCTCAAAGATATGGAGATGAAGAGGTAGGAATTGAGAAAAACCATAAGGAAATATGTCGATGATTGTGGGTATAACAATCTCTAACTCTCAAGTATATTTTCTAGGGTTTTCTCTCTGAAAATCACTTCTTACACTTTGTGGATAATGAGGGTATATATAGTGTGAGTAAAGACTTAGTAAAGCAAAACATAACTTTTTGCCAAACAAAAAATTTCGCGAGTACTTCACGGGATGGCATTTCCCGCGAGACACTCGGGAAAACCTCCAAGCTGACATGACTCTTCATCTTCCAGTCATGTGCTCTACACATGGCTCTTTCGCGGGTAGGCTTCTTGCGAGACATTCGCAAAATCCACTTGTTCATCCTTTTAAGCTTGAGTATTCACACTCTTTCACACTCATCCCTTACAATAAAACCCACATACATACAGGGAAAAATAATTGAAGAAATTACAATCAAATTTGACACGGAATTAAAACTAACACAAAATAGTTATAAATTACAATTTTACAGAAACAAACAAAGCATAATAAAAAAAAATAGACGATAGAAGGTTATTTGCTTATTTCTAATAGTTGAGGGGGAGATTGATTGATTTTATAGTTAAGGGGGATACTATGAATGGCCCCCTTAACTACGCAATGTAAATGAAAGGGCAATGACAAAACATTTTATGATTCATTTGTATACGCAACAATTGGACTTCTTACATTATGGGTGCCATCCGACCACACAAGTGATGCAGATAATCTGTGACTAGTGTGTAATCCTTTCCCAAACACTGTCACAATAAAAGACTTCTTCTCATCTGAAGACTTGAAAGAGAGAGTGCTAGGTTTCACGCTAACATTGATCTCAGAATTTGCAACTACTTTTGCCTCATACTTTGAATCAGCAGGGCCTACATTTGTAACAGATTTGTAACAGTTTTCGGAAAACCAACCGTGAAACTTTTGACTGCCTCCACTTAAGCTTGCATTGACGGGTAATTCAAATCCTTTGGAGATCCTCTAACGTCCTTTGGACAAGTACCAAAAGAACTAATATTCATGCTACAAAGCATTTTGAGGTAGTCATCTTTAGAGGCTTCATACACCAAACCAGGCTCTATTGCTTTCACAGGATTGATACGGCCAACCCCAAAAGCAAATTCACCATCTGCATATTCATCTTGCTTTGTGGGATTCATTGGCCAAGCTGTAAGAACAAGAACATATAGCAAGTTAACTTATCTTAGCAAAAAATGATATAGCAGAAAATGTGGCAAAGTGAATATATCAGTGGTCATCAAGGCAGATTTGATTGCTGAAGGAGACCAATCTGGGTGAAATGTTTTAAGATAAGCAGCTGCACCCGCTACATGTGGACAAGCCATGGAGGTTCCAGACAATATACTATATTTCACAGACCTTTTATCCTCATCAACACCAGAAGGTGAAGCATCGGGGGAATATGCTGCCAAAATATCTACTCCTAGAGCATAGTTGTCAGTATCGTACGATACGCGATACGTATCGTACGATACGTATCGTATCGTGTGTAAAAAGTTCTGTATCGTATCGGCGTATCGTAAGTGCACATGAATCGTACGATACAGTGTGTGTGTATCGTATGAATCGTATCGTACCGTAAAATCGTATGTATCATACGATACATAGACAAATGCTTTAAAATGAGATTTTTTATTAAGACTTGTACTTTTATTTGAATCTTACAAGTTGTTAGATTTGTTTTAAATACAAAATTATTAGGTTACTTAATTTAACTTAATATAATAACATATTCATAAGTTTTTTTTTCCTCTCTTTTTTCTACAAAATTTGGACTACATAGTACACACTTACACTTCACTTTAATATTTACAAATTTATTTTCTATATCATGAATAAGATATTAATTGAAAATATAATTATTTTTATTTTTTTTCACTATTGTTATAAGTCCAAGAAACTAGAATGCCGATGAAGAACAGACAAGAAGAGATAGTAAATGTTAATGACGATGAAGAAAATTTTAATGAAGAAATAAATTTGCAAAATGATAACACATGATGATAGTATTGACTTAGATGAGGTTGATTAGCCAATATGATGAAAATAAATTAATTTTTGGGTCATTTGTTATATATTATCACTTTTGAATTTAAGCAATTTGAATGTGTATGTTATAAACACGTGCTAGTTTGATTTATTTAGTTAGCTTGTTAAATATTATTACATAAGTGATGAATAAATTAGTCATTAGCTAAATATATTCAAAATTTATAATAAATATACCCTTTATATATGTATATCTATAATTTTTTATAAATTTTATTAAATGTTTGTGTATCTTACGATACACGATACGATACGATACACGATACGGAAAAATAAAAAATCGATTCACGATACGATTCACGATTTGACAACTATGTCATGGAGCACTTATGTCTGGCTGCAGTTTTTATCAAATATAGTGTTAGAGAATCCAAAAGTCACAACAAACGAGAGCTAGAGAAAGTGTTAATGTATATTATATTATATTATGGGCTTTAGGCCCAATTACCTTTCTTGTATACCACACTTGTACTTGTACTACACTTTACTTGTACCGCACACTTACGCCTCCTATATAAGGCTCTGATGTATATTCTCTCATTAAGAAATACAATACAATCTTCCAGTATTTCTAACATGGTATCAGAGCCACTGCTCTGACCTTTTCTTAGCAGTCTTGTCTTCATTAGTGTGGCTTTCTTTTTAACAACGCTTCCGCCATCACACTGCCGCTGCAGCCTCTCGCCGTTGAACTTCCGACGTCATCCAGCCGTCGTCCTTGGGTTCCGGACCTGCAGCCGCCGTCGTTAAGGAGTTTCACACTGCACAGACCACTGCTCCGCTGCAATTATTGCTCCGATTACGATTTTGAAGGTACCACTGAGATCGTCCAGCGCCGATCTACACAATCGTGGAAGCCTCGTCGCCATCGGAGACTGCACGCGCCCCCACGCGCCGCTCAAAGTTGCTGCCCCGCCGATCACGCGCCACACGCGCCACCACGCGCCAGCAGCTTCTGGACACGCGCCTTCACGCGCCGTCACGCGCCTCCACGCGCCTCAACAGCCTCGCTGACGTCATCGCTGACGTCAGCCCTAACAGCTTGCTGACGTCACTGCTTGCGTCATCCGCTGACGTCACCTTCTGAATCTGGATTTGACCGTTGACTTCAGTTGACCGTTGACTTTGACTGGCCGTTGACCTTTGACCGTTGACTTTTCCAGGGTTGACTTTTTCTGTCCAGGTTCTCCTTACCCAGTTTTTCGCGTAGATTTCATTTCTGCTGTTTGTTTTTGCATATTGTGTCTCTAAATGGATAAAAAGGATAATTTTGTTCCTCGCCCCATCAATACTGTATTGGAGGGGAATAAAAATTACTTATCTTGGTCTCAAGCTATGCGCAGTTTTCTTAAGGGTCGCATGCTCTGGCATTATTGTACTGGTGCAATGATTATTCCTGTCAAGGGAGCAAGTGAAGAAGATGCTGTTTTTCTTGGTCGCATGATTGAATGGGATAGTCATAACCACATGATCCTCACATGGATTCGGAACACTTCCATTCCCTCTATTTCCAATCTGTTGGGCAGCTTTGATGATGCAAAATCTGCATGGGATATGTTGGCCAAAAGGTACTCCACTACTCATGGATCCATGAAATATCAGTTAGTGGTTGAATTGCATCAACTCAGGCAAGAACCAGGGCAATCCATCAATGACTATTATGATCAGCTTCGCTACATTTGGGACCAAATTGACCTTTCTGATCCAACTTGGGCATGCTCAAAGGATGCTCAGCAATATGCTTCCATCAGAGATGAATTTCGCCTCTATGAATTCCTGATGTCACTTCACAAGGACTTTGAGCCCATTCGAGGTCAGCTTCTAAATCGCAGTCCTGCTCCCTCTCTTGATACTGCTGTGAATGAGCTAGTTAGAGAAGAAGCTCGTCTTGCAACCCTTCAAGCCCAGAATAAGCTCAATGTTTTGGCTATTACTCCATCTACTCCACTCATAGAGCAACCTCAGCAATCAAGTGATTCCTCTGGCTCTCACAATCGTCGCAAGCAGTCCAACAAAAAAGTCTGCAACTATTGCAAGCGTTCTGGCCACACCATTGAGACTTGTTTCCGTCGCAACAAATCTACTGCTGCTGTTGCTAATACTGAGCCTACTCTGCCAATGGCTTCCACCTCAGCTGAGTCCCAGTCTTCTGGATCCACTATCAACCTCTCCCCCACTGAACTACAGGAGATCATAGCTCAGGCTGTTCGTATGGCTGGTAATGCATCTCTTTCCACTGCCCTATCTGTTCTACCCGGTAAGTCTCAAACTTGGCTTTTTGATTCTGCCTGCTGCAATCACATGACACCTCACTCATCCTTATTCTCCAAACTTGACCCTGCACCACATCCTCTAAATATTCATATAGCTGATGGTTCCACCATGCATGGAAATAGTTTAGGTTTTGTTTCAACCTCTAACCTTTCTGTTCCTGGAGTCTTCCATGTACCTGACCTATCCTATAATTTGTGCTCTGTGGGACAATTAGCTGAATTAGGTTATCGCCTTATTTTTGACTATTCTGGGTGTATTGTGCAGGATCCGAGGACGGGACAAGAGCTTGGGACCGGCCCTAGAGTTGGGCGTATGTTTCCCGTGGACAATCTTCATCTTCCACCTGTTGCTCCTGTTTCTGTTGCTGCTGCAGCTGCTGCAGTTTCTTCCTTACCATCTCTTGCACTTTGGCATTCTCGTCTTGGTCATGCATCATCTTCTCGGGTACAACAGTTAGCTTCTAGGGGTCTGTTGGGTTCTGTGTCCAAAGACAATTTTGATTGTACTTCATGTCAGTTAGGAAAACAACCAGCTTTGCCTTTTAATAACAGTGAATCCTTTTCTAATAGTATTTTTGAGTTAATTCATTCTGATGTTTGGGGGCCTTCTTCTGTTGCTAGTATTGGTGGATCCCGATATTTTGTTGTCTTTATTGATGATTATTCTCGTTATAGTTGGATATTTCCTATGAAATCTCGTTCTGAAATTTTACCAATATACAGCAACTTTGCCAAAATGGTTGAAACCCAATTCTCCAAACGTATCAAAACTTTTCGTTCTGATAATGCTCTTGAATATACTCAATATGCTTTTCAAGCTTTGTTACATTCCTATGGCACTGTGCATCATCTAACTTGTCCAGGTACCTCTCAGCAAAATGGTCGAGCCGAAAGAAAACTTCGTCATATTCTTGACACTGTTCGTGCTCTTCTTCTTTCTGCCAAAGTTCCTGCCCCTTTTTGGGGTGAAGCTGCTCTTAATGCTGTTCATGCGATTAATCGCATTCCAAGTGCTGTCATTCATAATCAGACTCCGTATGAGCGTCTCTTTGGGTCACCTCCTGATTATCATCACCTTCGATCCTTTGGATCTGCTTGTTTCGTTCTTCTTCAGCCTCATGAGCACAACAAACTTGAGCCTCGATCTAGACTTTGTTGTTTCCTTGGTTATGGCGAAACTCAAAAGGGGTATAGCTAGGTGTTATGATCCTGTCTCTCATCGTCTTCGTGTTTCTCGTAATGTTGTCTTTTGGGAACACCGATTGTTTGTTGAGCTCTCTCACTTTCGTTCTTCCTTAACTAACTCCTCTGTTTTAGAAATCTTTCCAGACGAGTCTCTTGTTCCTTCTACAAATACTTTTGATCCTTCTTTGGACTTCTCTCCAGATATTTTTGATGCTTCTCCTAGACAGGTTGAAGATGAACAGGTTGATGACGAGCTACCCCACCTTGAGCCTGGGTCCCCTGCTCCTGCTCCGCCTGAAGATCCTCCACAAGACATTCCACATCGCCACTCAACCCGGGTAAGATCCGTTCCTACACATTTACTTGACTATCATTGTTACACTGCCCTTTCTACACTTCACGAGCCTCAAACCTATCGTGAGGCCTCCACTGACCCTTTATGGCAGATTGCAATGAAAGAGGAACTTGATGCATTAACCAAAAACCATACCTGGGATCTGGTCACTCTTCCTCCTGGACAGTCTGTGGTTGGTTGTAAGTGGATCTATAAGATCAAGACTCGCTCTGATGGGTCCATTGAGCGCTACAAGGCTCGGCTTGTTGCAAAAGGTTTTACACAGGAGTATGGGATTGATTATGAAGAGACTTTTGCTCCAGTTGCTCGTATCTCATCTGTTCGTGCCCTCTTAGCTGTTGCTGCTGCTAGTAAATGGGATCTTTTTCAGATGGATGTTAAAAATGCTTTCCTTAATGGGGATTTGAGTGAAGCAGTCTATATGCAACCTCCTCCTGGTCTCTCTGTTGACTCAAACAAGGTTTGTCATCTTCGACGTGCACTTTATGGTCTTAAACAAGCTCCACGAGCTTGGTTTGCCAAGTTCAGCTCCACTATCTTTCGCTTGGGTTACACTGCCAGTCCGTATGATTCTGCCTTATTTCTTCGTCGTACTGATAAAGGCACCATTTTGCTTCTTCTATATGTGGATGATATGATCATAACCGGTGATGACCTCAGTGGCATTCAAGAACTCAAGGATTTTCTCAGTCAGCAATTTGAGATGAAAGATCTTGGACATCTCAGTTATTTCTTGGGTCTTGAAATTACTCATTCCACAGATGGTCTTTATATTACTCAAGCCAAGTATGCTTCTGACCTTTTATCTCGAGCTGGACTCACTGACAGCAAGACTGTTGACACTCCGGTTGAACTTAATGCGCATTTGACACCCTCGGGGGGGAAACCATTGTCTAATCCTTCTCTTTACAGACGATTGGTTGGCAGCCTAGTTTATCTCACAGTTACTCGTCCAGACATCTCCTATGCTGTTCATCAGGTGAGCCAGTATCTGTCTGCTCCACGATCTACTCACTATGCTGCTGTTCTGCGCATTCTTCGATATCTGAAGGGCACTCTCTTCCATGGCCTTTTCTACTCAGCTCAGTCTCCTCTTGTACTTCGTGCATTTTCTGATGCTGATTGGGCAGGGGATCCCACTGATCGCAGGTCCACTACAGGTTATTGCTTTCTCCTTGGTTCTTCTTTGATTTCTTGGCGAAGTAAGAAACAAACTTTTGTGGCCCGCTCTAGTACTGAAGCAGAATATCGTGCCCTTGCTGATACCACATCTGAGCTCCTTTGGCTACGCTGGCTTCTTAAGGATTTGGGTGTGTCCACCTCCTCTGCTACTCCCCTTTATTGTGACAACCAGAGTGCCATTCATATTGCTCACAATGATGTCTTTCATGAACGGACTAAACACATCGAGATTGATTGTCATTTTATCCGTTATCATCTTGTCCATGGTGCTCTTAAGCTCTTCTCCGTCTCCTCCAAAGATCAACTTGCAGATATCTTCACCAAGTCACTTCCTAAGAGACGCACTCGTGATTTAGTTGACAACCTCAAGTTGGTCTCACATCCACCTTGAGTTTGAGGGGGGCTGTTAATGTATATTATATTATATTATGGGCTTTAGGCCCAATTACCTTTCTTGTATACCACACTTGTACTTGTACTACACTTTACTTGTACCGCACACTTACGCCTCCTATATAAGGCTCTGATGTATATTCTCTCATTAAGAAATACAATACAATCTTCCAGTATTTCTAACAGAAAGAAATGGATATATGTTTACTACAAACTTATGATGCCTAACCTTCAAAATGTATCCTACGACGCTGTTTGGTCCGCGTGCAGAGAAGGAAGCAACTACAGGAGCATGTGTATTTTTAGTAGCTTCACTTTTTAGTATACTTCCTTTTGGGTTTCTAAAAAACATGACCTTGAGAGGTTAATTCAGGATCATGTAGCATTTTTTTTTTACCAAAGAAAATTGTATGCCATTAAACAACATATAAAAATTTTAATGAATTCAAACAAAATTTCAAATTTGAAATCTAATTATTCTGCAAAAGTAAAACATCGCAAAATTACAGAGGAAAATAAAAAAATAGAAACCTTACTTTGTAGAACTTAAGCAAGATTGAAGTGCACCATATTGGTGGATTGCTAAAGTTGATGCAGGTAAAGGAAAAATAAGAGCAACATCTTTTCTTTCATCATTTAACATGATTACCCCAAGGGCGCCAGCTCTGTAAGCTTCTTCAAATCCTTGTATATCATCACATACGATAATTTTTCCTTCCACCAAACTGCTATCCAAACAACCTTCAGCATTGGACCTGATATTCAACACGACAAGAAAAATTGTTACCTTTCACTGGTTTAAGAAAACTTGGGGTTGACAACAATTAAAAGAATATAAGTTACCGAGCATCAGAACCATAACAATTGCTTGAGGCATCTTTCCAATATACCAAAGGAAATTTTGTTCCATTCAGTGTGAAAGAATTTACTGCACTTCCCTGAAAACAAAAAATTAAAATTAAAATGTGATACAAATTTTTTCTTAAGTAAAATTATTCTAGTTTCTATGGAATAAATTTAGTATTTAACAACAATATCACAATTTGTAGAAGATGTTCAAGGATGAGATTTTCAGGACACCACTTCATACCAGATAGTATTTAGAGATTAAATAAATCATAATGGCTTTTAGAGCTACAATCAAAACTAGCTGATCCGTAAAGATGCCAATGGGTGGGAATGTCAAATTCGCGCACAATTAGAAAGTAAAGAACATTTTAAGGCAATAATGAGGATCAAATAGATTAAATGTAAAAGATGAAGATACTTACAATGAGTGTCTTTCCATTAGCAAGAACAACCTTACTAATAATTTCACGATCTGTGCTGCTGGCTGCTATGGAGAACAACCATGGTGCAACACTTGATACAGTTGATGCAATAGGGCCATTATTTCCAGTAGATTGAAGGATGAGTATGCCTTTCTCCATTGCATGAAAAGAACTAATAGCAATAGCATTAGATTTAAAAGGTATTGGCTCTCCACTGACTGAAATGGTAATGAAGTCAACCCTATCTGCAATAGCATCATCAAAGGCAGCTAGGATGTCTTGTTCTTTAAACCCAAGTGGATCACAGGCTTTGTATGCTGCAATCCTTGCAGATGGAACCCCTCCTCGTGCAATGCCTTCTGCCAGTCCAAAAAAACTCACACCGTGTACTTTGCTACCAGCTGCTGTTGAGGCAGTATGGGTACCATGATCTTCATCATCCCTTGCGGAAGTACTTTCACCCGAGGAGTAAGCTCGAGCTCCAATAAGTTTACAGCAGAATTTACATTTCATAGTATATTTTTTATAAAAGTAATTTTAAACCCTAAATGTTTTCATTGGAAATACTAGAAAGTTTCAGTCGCATTACAAGGCTCTTAGTATATTGTTTAGATATGTTAGTATTGTTAGTACAAACAGAAATCCAAAAAATTTACAACGATTTTTATCTTTTCTAAGGTGTAAGCTTGAAAAATTTTCAAAAGAAAAATCACAATATAATTCTAGGAGAACGGAAATTACTTGTTGCAAGTAAAGTTACTGCCACCTTCACAGGTACCCTTCCATTTCTTAAGAGGTGGACCAAAACCTTCATCTCTAAAGCTCTCTGACTCAGGCCAAATTCCACTGTCAATAACACCAACTATTACATCACTCTCGACAGTGGGATTTCTTTTTGCAGTTTCAGTTAAACCTACGAAATCCCATGACCTTGTCGTTTGAAGTTGGAGAGTTCTACTTGGAAACACTGATAGGACCTCATTCATGCCTGCACATTATTTTCATTATAATTGGAAATAAGTTATTACAATAATACAACATAACAAAATGCAGTAATTAGTTCAAAGTTATTGTCATAAACATCACTCACGTCACATTTAAAACATAGGCATCAATAAATAAAAATGTGTACATCACACGTGAAATTTGTTCAAAATTAATGTTTTGTAGCTTTCTATGAATGTAGTTGTTTCCTATGTATTTTGAACTTGTGCCCTATATGGTCATTATCTAGCATGCATCTAGGCGTGTGCATGATGGACAAGTGTAAGGGCTGTCATTTATATTTAAACAAGATATCCATGTAATTGGCTGTAGTAGAGAATCAATTGAATAGAGAAGAAGAAGAAAACTACGGCCCCATTCTCTCTCCCTTGTTCCAAAAATACATGCTATCCTCTTAGAAAAAACTAGTAATTGATAGTAAATTCTTACACAAACTTATCAAAATCATTGTTCTCTTCTATTCCAAAGCTAACAAAATTATGGACATTATGTGTATGGAATGTGAAACAATTAACAGTACTATTTTACATATACAAAAATGTATGGAAATTAACTGGAATGAGAGATGCAGATGCAGTATTACTGTATTAATACTATAGAATATAGATAAAAGGTAAAAATTCAATGAAGAGTTATACCTTTCTTCAAGAACTTCTTGAAGAACACTGAGATGGTGAGACACAGGTGAATATCGATCTTCTGGTAGTGAACCCATGTACACAATGTAAACATCCTTCTCATTATCTGTTGCACCACAACAAATGCTGTGGGCAGCGACCGTGAGAATCACAAAGAAACGGTAAAGGGAAATAGTACCAGACATAGCAGGCGTTGTGTGGGATTGCAACACTGAGGAGGTTCTAACTGATATTTATAATATGATTCCAAGATAAATGCCATAGCTGTAGTGTACTTTCCTTACGAATATCAAAGCATTTCTTTGAATGATAATATAGCTCACTAACTAGGGAAAGGGGCGTTTCTCATTTGCTTCCTTTTTAACTTGGCACAAAACTTATCAACTGTCATGGTATATATGTAATGCAGCACTATCGTTTGCATTATTGTTTTGAATTTTAAGGCTGATTCATTTTTATGTGCTTCCATATAATCCCATATGTCATTTTTTTTTCTCTCTCTTTTTTATGGTTAGTACCATATGATTTGTAATTATTATTAGGGAAAATTTCCATAATTGATGTGAAAATATCGACATTTTAACACATAAAAATGGATGTAAAATAACCCATATGAAAAAAGTGATGTGAGAAAATAAAAGCCCTTCTTCACTATATGTTTTATTTATTTATCATACCTATTTTTCATAATTTCAGTTATAATGAAAAACGAGAGATTTGAACTCTAAACATCTACATTAAAAACACTATAATTGTCAATTAAGCTACAAAACTCATGTCATTTATCATACCTACTTAATCTTAATCTTTCATTTATTATTATAAATATAATTAAATTAAGGCAAAATTCTATGTTAATGGTTAAGATTTTGTAGGCATGGAACATTCTATGTTAATAAGGCAGTAGAACCAGCCAAGCAATATAGATCAAAACAATTTAAAGTATAGAACAAACTGAACACTGAAAGTAGTTAATATTGAAAATAAGTAGCAGAACTTACAGTAGTAGTTACAAGATCTCAACAGTTTATCAGTTACAAGGCTCGAATTAGTTCTAGTTACAAGGCTTTGTAGGGAAATAGTGGGAACAGTGGTAATTCTAGAGAGAAGTTCTAAAGGAGAGTAGTAGTAGTCCTAAAGAGAATTCTGGCTCTAGAACTAAACTTAAAACTTGGTTTAATATAAGGGACAACCCCCCCCCCCCCCCTCCCTTAAATAAGCAAAATTTCAAAATGAACAGTAACAGTGAATAGTGAACAGTAAAAAGTGAATAATGATTTTCACTTTTTGACTAAATCTTGAGAAATCAGCAGGAGAGATCTTCAAATGTCCAAAGCTTGCCAAAAGTGAGCTTGGAATGACTAAAAGTATGAAGGATCTCTTTTCCAAAACATCATCATAGTGGTGTGAAACAATAGTGGAAACTTCACAATGGGGTAAACATTGTAGTATTTTGGTCGTTGTGTAGACCAGACAAATAGGGAAATCAGTCTTCTACAAAATCATGACTTTCTTCTTCATCATGTCCAAACCACTCCTGATTGTAGGGGTAGTAAAGGTCTTTTGTAACAGAAGTTTCAGAGGACCGTTCATCTTCTGCATCAATAGCTTCTTTTTCTTTGGATATTATCTTAATCAGGGCATATAAAGCATCAAGGTCCTTGCGAATCTCATCCAAAAGGGAACCCTTTTTTCTAGGCTTAGCAATGGATTTAACAGTTTTAGCAGATGTAGAAGCAGGTGCATCAGCCAGTTCAGTTTTTTACACTAGGGTAGAGATTCTTAATGCTGGAGAAGCACTTGGGGATGAGAATTCTCTGGAAACATTGTTAAAAACTAATTGTGTGTGAGGAAACTTATCCCACCATTTAACATACCAACGGCGAGTGAGAACATCACCTTCCTTATCATATTGCCATTTCAGGATCCAAGGAACCCTGTATTTCTTAATGAAATGGAGCAGAGGAGGGAATTTAGCACCATAGGAATCAACTTTGAGCACATTTTTGAAATATGTAAAAGAATTTATTAATGGTTCTGGGAATATTTCAACAATTGAACCAAACTGGGTCCACCAGTGTATGAACCAGAGGGGGAGATCAAAATTGAAATCCTTATCAAAATTAACAAACCATGAATGAGACATATTTTCATTTTGATGAAGTATGAACCTGAACCAGGCAGTGAGATAATCATGATATGAATATGGAACAGTGGAAGTTGGCATCATTCTTGTGGAGGCAAGGTTAGGACCCCACATTTCTTCGGAAATAATATGATTCAAGAAAACACTATGATAAATAATCTTGGCACTATTAGCTTTGTCTCTTATGGCTTTAATAGTGATGGAATTCTCATGACTCAAAATGTCAGAATAGTATTGCACATCCTTCCGAAAATGTTTAGGGACCCAATGAAATTTTGGGGGAAAATAGCTAGTAGCAAGCCTAAAGGGGTCAGTAATGGAGGCCTTATTTGACTCAATAGAAAACAAGTTTTGAACATATTGTTTTTTAACATACTATGAAGCATTGGAAGCCCTAGGATAAATAGTTTTAACAGGTTGGGAAACACTGGTTAAAGCATAAGGATCATAGGAAGAGGCTAGGACAGAGGAATAGTTAGGCCTAGGGATAGTACCTAAGGGGGTGAATCGGTTAACAATTTCCAGGGAAGAAACAGGTTCTTTTTTAACAGGTGGTTTATCAGTGGTTGGGCTTTTGTCTTTGGATCGCCTACTTGCCATGGTGACACTGCAGAAATTTACGGGTAAGAAAATCAGGGATAACATTTTGAGATCCTTTGATATATTCAATATCAAGATCAAAAACACTTAAAATAGCTTGCCATCTAGCAAAAATATGTTTTGAACCAATATTTTCAACATTTTTTCAATAACATATTTAGCACTTTTGCAATCAATACGTAACAAAAACTTTTGATTTAATAAATCACTTTGAAATTTTGAAATACATAGTACCATAGATAAAATTTCCTTTTTAATAGTACTATAGTTTAATTGTGCATTATTCCAAATTCCAGAATAGAAACAAACAATTTGTTCAAATGACTCTGGAGAAACTCTTTGTTTTAGAATACCCCCATAACCAATGTCAGAAGCATCGGTTTCAACAATTTTGAAAGCATCAACAGTAGGAATACCAAGGCAAGGCAATGTCTTAACATGAGATTTTATTTGTTTACCAAGAGAAGTATGGACATCAGACCAAAGTGGAGGATTATTTTGTAACCGATCAAAAAGGGGTTTACATTGTTTCCTCATATCCTTGTAAAAATCAGCAACGTAATTCAGGGAACCAAGAAATCTCTGGAGCTGAGTTTTATCAGTGATAACATCAGGAAACTTATCAGCAAATTGAATGGCTCTATCTATAGGATGAATTTGTCCTTCAGAGATGTCATAGCCAAGGAAACGGACTTTTGTTTGAAACAATTTGATTTTCTTGGCAGAGACAACTAGACCATTTCTTTTGATGGTATCTAGAAACGAATACAAATGTTTCCAGTGTTCATCAATAAAGCTGGAATAAACAGGAACGTGATCAATATAAACAATGGTGAAATGGCTTGAAGAATTGAAAATATCATTCATAATATTTTGGAACTCACTAGGGGCATTCTTAAGACCAAAAAGCATCACATTCCACTCATAATGACCAAAAGGAGTGGTAAAAGCGATTTTATACCTATCATTTTCACTAATCTGGATCTACCAGAAGAATCCAGATTTCATGTCAAACTTGGAAAATATCACAACCTTACTCAATCCGTGAACCAAATCATTTTTGTTGGGTATGGGATACCTAATCCATTCTAAGACTTTATTCAAAGGCTTGTAATTGATGACTAAGCGAGGGGTTCCTCTCTCAATCTCAACATTTTTTTGAACATAGAAAGCAGCACAAAACCAGGGGGACTTGCTATTCCTAATGAGGTTTTCTGAAGTAAATCATTGATTTCCTTTTTGCAAAACTCAACAATTTCAGCATTCAATTGAACAGGTCGAGCCTTAGTAGGAATGTTTTTTTCATCAAAATCTTTAACATAAGGCAAGTCAACAATATGTTTCCTTCTATGCCAAAAGGCATTAGGAACATCAAAACAAACATCATCAATCAGAATTTTCTGAAAATTATCAATTTTTGATTGCAACAATTTATCAGAAAGTTGTTCAACAATTTTCTTGTATCTAACTTCTTGCTTAAGGAAGTTAAGATATTTAACTTTAGCATGAATCAGATTTAAAGCATCATCATTATCAATTTCAAACTTCAAAGCAAATTTGAATTTTACTTTCTGTCCAAAAGGATCAGTAGTAATTCCATCATGTTCAACAAGAAAAGGATACAAAGCATTTATAAATGGAAATCCAAGAATCTCTTTATCAATCATGTTTTTAACAAGAACAGAAGGATTCTTGAAGCAGACATTACCATGGCAGACATGAGCATTATTCAATTCATATTTAAACTTCATTTGAGTACCATTAGCAGAAACCAATTTTTCAATTGGCTTTTCAAAATATTTTGAAGGGATTAATCCTTCTTGGATACAGTTCATATCCGCACCAGAATCAATCATAGCAATAACAGTGAAATGATAATCATGAGAAACAACAATTTTAACTTTTGTAAACCATTTTGGAGGAAGCACTTTATTAACAAGGTTAAGTAGAGAATTATCAACAAGGTTAAGTAGAGAATTATCAACAATACCTTTATCAGAAAGAAGAGTCTGTTGATTGGATTCATCTCCATCCTTGTGCTCATCTTGTTCATTATCAAATTGTTGTTTATCAAGGTTTTTATCAATTTTTAACAGTAATAATTCTTGTCTAAGATCATTGTTAACACTTTTCATATTTTTAAATTCATTTTTTAACTCAATTATTTCTTGTTTAACAATAGTGATTTCATGTTGAAGATCATTAACAGTTAATTCTTCGAATTTCTTTTTATTAAATCTTTCCAAAGTTTCTTCAAAGCTTATCGTTGATTTTAGTTTTTTACCAGTTTCATCTTTTATCAAATTTCACTTGAACTTGTCCAAATATTCTTTTTGTAATCCAAGGTTTTGAATTTGACTTATCAATTGAATCATCAAACTTTCATTTTCTTCACTTTTGGTGAGAACATTAACAAATTTAATAACATTGTAATAGGAATCTCTACAACCAATTTTAATATTAGGTGAATCAGAAGAATCAATAGCAAATTGATAGCAAGAATCAGATGAGGAAGAAAAATCCTCTTCCAAAGAATCAGACAAATTGTTTGATTCAAGGATTCAGAATAATTCTTCTTGTTATTTATCATCAATATTTAACATGCTAAACTTATTTTTTAACTTACCAGGTTTTTGTTTGCAATCTTTACTATAGTGTCCAAGTTTACCACAGTTAAAGCATTTACCTTTACCTGATCTCTGTTTATCATATTTTTTAGAAACATTTATCTTTTTAGCATAAAAATCATTGGGTTTAACAAAGTTGGTTTTGTATTTTTTATATTTTTTATGGATATAATTTTTGTGACTTTTATCATGTTTTTTACCCTTTTGCCTCGAAGGAGCAATAGGGGGCAGACCATATTATTCACAAAAATTACTCATTTCATATTTAGCTTTTCTTTTATTCTTTAATTGGTGTTTTAACAGTTTTTCATCATTGCACATATTAATTCCAAGTTTTTTAATAGTGTTTAAAATATCACCATAGTTAGATTATCATAATCAATAGAATCATTTTTACCCATTAATTCTTGTTTTACCTTATGAGCAAAGATAGGAGGCAGACCGTCAATAAACTTTTCTTTCCAATAAGGCTTGTAGCAATCTTTCCGGAGCATCACTCTGGAAATGAAAACATCTTGGTACCATCTGTAATCAGACATAGTAGGACATCTCAAATTGTTCAAATAATCAGAAATTTGAGACGAAATATTAGATGGAGTACAAACAAAATGTTTGAGAATAGTATAGATCAAGGTATTGACACCATCAGGAATACCTTTACCAATACTTTCATCAAAAATTGGCAAACCTTCATCATTCTTTTTAACAGCATATTTAATAGATTCTCTGGAATCCTCTGTGAGATATGAATCCCACCATCCACGAAGTGTACAAGAAAAACGAGTAATAAGAAGGTCAACAATTTCAAGGTGATCAAGATTATGGTTATTCACATAAGCAATTCCAACCATAGACATATGACCCATTTTATTAATGATTTCTTGTTCAGACAAACCATCAATATTTCATTCATAAATTTTATCAGTAGAAACAGAAAATTGGGTTTGAAAAGATCTTTCTTCAAATTGCGTATCAGGAGGAGTAGGTTTTGAATACCAATTTTTTGTAAAAGACATGGGTTTGGAATTTCCAACAAATCTTTTAATTTCTGGTAAATCATCATCAAAAACCTTTTAAGCAAAAACAGAAGATAAGGAACCAGAATCTGTATTTTCATTAGAAAAAATTTCTTTTCCCTTTCTTGAAATGGTGCAAGCAGCACTCTTAGAAGTACCTTCAATTTTAACTTTTAAATCAAAAAGCATTTTCTCAACAATGTCAAGAGTTTTGGCCTGAGAGGTTTTGAATACCACTTTTTCTCTTTGACTAGGCAAATCAATCAAAGGTTTCTCAAGTTTTGAAACGGCATTTTTTCATCAATTTTTTCTTCAATACGGTCAAGCTGTTGACCGATAACATGCAAAGATTCATTAGTAAAATTGTTTTGTTCAATAAGACTAATGATGGGGGTTTGATTATCAGCAATTTTGAAAGGGGAGGCCTTCACCTCAGTCTTTTTACAGGTTACCAAGACTGTCTCAAGAGGTGGATGGGTAGACCTAACAATGGTTTTATCTTCTTTAACAAAATTTGATTTCTTTATCACATTCAAATGATTTTTTGAAACTTCATCTTTTGAAACATAATGATTTTCAAGAAAATCAAAAAAAAAAAAAAGTGTTTTTTCAACTGGTTCATCTTTTCTTTCCATTTTCTTGTAACTCAATCTTTTTCAGATTGGGCAAAAGTACTTTGGTAATATTTTCTTTTTTCTCTATTTTTTGCAAGCATGAACTCATTCTATAGGGAAACCATATCAATTTCAAAGCTTTCATTCAAAACATTTAAAACTCTTAATTGACTTTCAAAAACAGGGGTTTCAACAGTTGTTTGAAAATCAAAAAAAGATGGTGACACAGGTTTAACTTCTTCTTCTTCTTCATTAGCAGTTCTGCCATATGGAGAGAAAGATTCTGCTTTAGTAGAGTAAAAAGGAGTGCTAACTTGGGAGTTACCACTTGAAACACCTTTTAGCTTCAAATTAGGTTTTTCAAAACTCTTTTGCAAAAATTCATTAAGATCTTGATCTCTTTTTGAAATACTTTCAGATCCAACAAAGGAATGTCTTCCTTCGTTGATCCTCAAGGGTTGATTGTTCTGAAAACTTATTTTAACAGTACCATCAAGATATTGTTGAATATGAGTGAGATCTAATTCATCAAAAACAAGTTTAGCAAGAGGAGATTCTTGTTCCAACAACCATTCATTGGGAAGTTTAACATCTTGCCATTGAATCATTTTTGGAACTTGAACTTTAGCATCAGGAGTTGAACATTGAATTAACATGGTTTTACCAGCAGGTTCTCTATTGCTCCAAGCACCAGGATTCAATTGAGTACCTAACAATCTGTAATAAATACGGTAAATCAAAGCAAAAGGCTTACTACCTTCTTCCATGTGATAACTAGATGAAGCAATATTCAAAGTTAAAACTTTAACAATATTAGAATCATCCAAAGCAAGAGTAAGATCAGGATAATAGTTAAAATACACAGGACCATCATATAAAGAAGCAGTTATCATACCAAGAATGCTATCTTTAAAGTTCTTAAATCTAGCATCTCTTAAACACATGAGAACAGAAGCATTAATACCCTTCTGGGTGAGTGGTTTAATAGCAACTTGAACAAGACCAATATGCAAATAACTGAATTTTTTAGCAATAAATTCACCAATATTCTTCTTTGAAAACCAACAACATTTTTCATGAGTTCTTGAAATAGAAAATGTTTGTTCAACAATTCTAACTTTATAAGCAGAATGAAAAGCAGTTTCAACAAAACTAGTTTTATAAACAAATATCAATTTTGGGGATATTCCATTTCTGGAAATCAGGAATCTCACTTTCTTCAATAGTGTGATCTTCTTCATTTACAATATCAGGAGGACAACCAATCCTGGAGCTGACAGAAGAGTTGGATCTCCATAATCTATCCATACTATCCTAGTTTTAACACTCAATTATCATGTTTTTCTTAACACCGTTGCATTTCGTTACACATACCCTAACCAACCCTATACCTCTCATGCCCTACACGCTCTCCTAGCTCAAACGAGCCTTACAGTTCAATTCTGGGAATTCACTTTACGACTAGGGTGGCGCCAATGATGGTAAAAAGGGAACACAACAAAGGAGTATCAATAGACACAGATGGACAACAGAGAACACAATAACACTATCACCAGCCAGAAAAGAATTGGCTCTGATACCACAAAGGGGGAAGGGACACGACGCTGAAGGCGGAAGCACAGTAATAATATACTGAAAATAAACAAAGTAGAACCAACCAAGAAGGCAGTATTGCAGATATAATCAAAGTAATTTAAAACAATAATAAGGCGGTAGAACTAGCCAAGCAGTGTAGATCAAAACAATTTAAAGTATTGAACAAATTGAACACTGAAAGTAGTTAATATTGAAAATAAGTAGCAGAACTTACAGTAATAGTTACAAGATCTCAACAGTTTATCAGTTACAAGACTTGAACTAGTTCTAGTTACAAGGCTTTGTAGGGAAATATTAGGAACAGTGGTAATTCTAAAGAGAAGTTCTAAAGGAGAGTAGTAGTAGTCCTAAAGAGAATTCTGGCTCTAGAACTGAACTTAAAACTTGGTTTAACATAAGGGAAAACCCCCCTTAAATAGGCAAAAATTCGGAGTGAACAGTACCATGAACAATAAAAGTGAATAGTAAACAGTAATCTGTGAACAGTGCTTTTTCACTTTTTGACTTAAAATCTTCAACAACAGGAGCCTTGTCTGATTCTCCAAACCAAATAACCAAAGAAAGCTTGAAAAGACTTAAAGTCAAAAGAATCTCTTTGAACCAAAACATCATTTACGCATGGAGTAGCAATAGTAGACTTTGAAATGACTAAAAGCCAAAAGACCAAAAGAATCTCTTTGAACATATATATATATACATATATATATATATATATTGTGTAATAAAGAGAGAAAAATGAGGAAAGGTGGCCAATATTTCCCATATCATTTTATACTTTTTAAGGCCATTTATTTTAAAGATATCAATGATTTCAGATAGGTGCATGCTTCACTAAAATGAAAACAATATTCTGTGAGAGATAAATGATATTTTATGATCCAAATCAAATTCAAATTGAGAACACCAACTCATATTTAGAAACAGTCAAAAAGACTACACTTTTTTTTACCATGAAAGTTCACTTGAATCCTATTGCATGGTTTGGACTTGAAGTCCTCCCATATATGTAAGTACGTGAGTTTCCATCTATACCAGCAACATGCACATCAATTCCGGATATTCCATTCCCATGTACATGCTTGCGCGGCTGCATCTATGATGCGGGTCATAAGTTCGATTGAGTTGACGTTATCACTTGAGAAATCTAGTTATCGCATGTTATAACTTTAGTTCTTACCATAAAAGAGAATTTTTGAATGAAATCTTATATTTCATTTTCGTATTATCTTAGACTTTGAGCTATATCAAATATGATGGTAGGTTGCGCCATGCTGTCTGGTAAACCTCGTTTTTTTTTTTTTTTAACATAACCCAAGTAAACATAATGTAATAATGTTCACACACCTATACAATATTTGCATGATCCAAATTCATATATTAGAATTCATCATGAAGTAAACACCATAGATTGAAATTATATTGTATTTAATCGAAAAAAATACCTAACATCCTTGTTAGAAAACTGGCAATACCACCTCAAATCACCTTGCGTTGCAAGCTTGCTTCGTATGATGTCACAATCTAGAAATGTACTAGTTGCATGTTAGGCCCCTTTTTTTTCCCCTTTCTTACGGGCATTATATGAAACATTCACAAATCCATTGAACTGCATGTAGTTGTTGCTATTAGGGCTTTTGATGATGGCCCAACGCCAACGGAGTTGACCGCCACCACACTGAACCAACCGCCGTTGCAGGACACAACCGTAGGTGTCCAATGCGGTTGTCAACAAACCAATAAACAAAATAAAATGACTTCAAAAATTCTTTTGATAAGAGATGCAGGAACATGATTGTTTTGTCTCATGTGCCACCATGGCACCATCTGTATGGTCCGATCTAATAAATTCTCAACGACCATACTTTGTTCCAATAACCATTTTGACATTTCAATTGAAGCAATCAAGTTGATATCTAATACAGAATTTGACACTACCATAGTGCCACACATCTGGAATGAAATTGCAGATTCGTGTATAGTCATTGACATCAAGCAAATAATATTCAGGTAAGTTAGTTACAAAAGGGTAAAAATACCTGGAAGCTGCACCAGAGGGCTGATCCTTCAGGGAAGTTATTTTTCTTTGCTCTTTTAGTAAGAAAATATTTTTATTTATCTACATTTCACTGAATGTCGCAAAATTGCATCCATACTGAATTTTTTTTTCTCCACTCAACAAATATCAACATCACCCAGTTGTTCTACACAAATAACAAATTCACAACCTGGAAGCTCTGTATTTGTGCAATTATTTTCCTGCACAGAACCCATCCTAAGATGCTAGGATCATTTTCATGAAAAGATTACAAAACCCACAAATAAAAACACATTTTAAACTTGGAAGTTCATATTCTGCAAGATATGTACATCAATTTGACATCGCATCAGTGTCATCATGTTTATCTTCAGGAAGCACCACTTCTTCAGAGAAGATAAAATTGTTCACTGCATTAAAGATGCTTGCAATCTGCATTACTACCATTTGAGAATTGGTGGTTGTTGGCAGGACAGACACCGGAAGAGGGGGCATACACACAGGATGGAATTCCTTCTTATTGAAGGTTGGGGCATATAGCGTAAGGACTGCCTGACAAAAGAGGAATCTGCAAGAAACCCCGAGGCTTGTGTTTATAACTTAAGTATAAGCATTAAAAAGAAAACAAAATAAAAATAAATATATAAATAAATTTTCTTTTAAGACATTTGTCTCCAAAAAAAAAATCTACATATTTAATGCATAGAGAGATGTATGAATGTGAAACTTGCAAATGCATGCTCACAAGAAGAAATCTATCATTCTAAATTTCTAATTCTTCTACAACCACACATTTTACCACAACTTGCACATGTGTCAACCCGTGATTGGATTATATCACTTACACATGGATCCACCACTAGTACTTGATGAAATGTAATCCAATTACCACATGAGACATGCAAGTTGTGGTAAAGTGTGTATCACTATACTTTTCATTATCATATTCAAGTCATCAAATATATTGCTGAATGATGAATCTAGACATAAAACACTACTTCTGAGTTAATACAAAAACAGGCCACCATTTTACACTTTTAGACTAAATGAAAAAAGCCGCAGCCAATTTAAATATCACAAGGAAAATTTTGAGTCACCAACTTACAACAATAATTACGTGATAGAAATAAAATACATGCAGGCATCTAGTATCAACATACAGAAAATAAAATTAAACAATACACAATCTACAAATAAACGAAAGTTATATTTATAATATCATATTCACATAGACATTTTTATTGATCAGGATTGGAAATTATACCAATAAGCAAGCAATTTTTGGCAAGTCCTGTACCACGAATTAATTTCTGCTTTCAGCATTACATAAATAGACATCAATTTTGCAAGTACAATGTCTTTCTAATGCAAATTCTTTCAACTCTGTTCTCGCCAATAATTTTAATAATCCACAAGCAAATCGCATCTAAGAAGTGTTAAAAATACCTACCTAAGCCAGAAATCAGTCATAAACTGTGTATTATTTATTGCTCAATAAGACCATAATTACCACCATAAAAAATAATAAATAAATAAAACACACACTAAAACCGAACTGCAATATTAAGAAAGTCCATATATGGTCTATTAATTGGTCAAAATTCCACTTGGTTCAAAAAATAGTTGTATTTAGTGCACAAGGCTCTCGCTTCTGTGGGGTCTAGGATTAATAAGCAGTGGGTTGCAGTATAGCTAGGTCTTAGGTAATCTAATAGGCACAAAAAAGGAGGAAGAAAAAAGCAGGAAAAATCGTACTTAGTGCACAAAATTCTCGCTTCTGCAAGATTTAAGAGAGGTGATTAATAGGCAACCTTACCCCTAATTTTGGAGAGGCTAAAGAAAATTTATAAATAAATAAATATATATATATAGAGAGAGAGAGAGAGAGAGGTCATGAAGCTTTCCACTTTGTGCAGCCCCAAAATTTCAAGCTTTGGAAAAGAACATTATGAACAAATGAACAATACCTTAAGAGAAGTCGTCTTAGGAATGGATCACTCAGGGTCTGTTGCCAAACAGGATTTAGAGTGTTTGATGTTACCAAAGCTGATCCCCAAGCATTTAATGATGAGGAAAGCAGCTTCTCAGCCTTGTTAAACAAATCCTGAAACATTTTGTTTCTATAAATTTATTTTGAAAAAAAAAGAAGAAAAAAACTATAAAGCATCAAGTGAGGGGACAGTTGTCCATTACACACCATATCAATATCAGAACCTGAATGACCAAGTAGCAGACAGAAAGCCTGCAACGGAGCAGTGAGAAAAATGGTGAATAGCCTGCCACTTGTATGACGTGAGGAATCAGCAGCAGCAATGGGAGATGAAGAGCTTGGAGATAGGAGCATAGCAACTGGCTCTCCTTTTTCTGCTCCAACTATAGCCTGCACATAATTATGACCATGACGATTACTTCTCATGAGTTTAGCAATAAATTGAAGTTGTTTGGCAGTGACTCTAAATAAACGTGGCTTTAGGGGGGAAAATTGTGCATTTTCAAAAAAAAAAAAATGTAAATATTGTGCTGATTTAAAAAATAACTGAAAATCTGGTGCTATTTTTACATCATGTATTTCTGAGCTTAAACTTGTGTCTTCAAGACAATTTCTGCATTATTCTATTGATGTGGCCAAGCTGACAAAAGTTAAAATAAAAATTAATTAATTAATTATCCATTTTGAAATTGTATCGTAACACGATTTTACTATCATCAGAATTTCACTGCTATGGATTTCTTTTTTTTTTATTATATATAATTCAATAATTGGGAGAGTGGGGATTTAAACCCTGGCCATCTCCTTTGGACACACCAGGGGATGTCAACCACTACTACAGATTTCTTTGGAAGCAGAAAATCTCTCTTTAAGTTTAAATGGAAGAAGTGTTCCATTAGAGAAAAGCTCATGAGCTGAACAAGATTCATGCTCAAAGGTGCTGCACATGCTGAACTCAAAATTAAAATTTGAGCTGGTTTAAGACACATTGAGATCAATTGGTACATCTGCTTCACCAAGATCATGTTAGAAAGATATTCTTTGAGGACTTGATTCTGAACACATATCAATCTGATTCTCACTAAATAAGGACAAGTAAAAATGGTATAAACCAGGAAAACATGGTAATTCGTACACAGCATGCCCTTCTCATTTTCAAAAACCCACTCTAAATTCCCATGAAACTCCATCAAACACACCATGCCTGAAATCTCCAACTAGCCAGCACCCAGCACCATCAAAAACCCATCACCAGCCAAAATTTTAGCCTCAACCAACCACCCATATAAGGCAAACCCAAAAACAAAAAGCACCCAAAAACCCAGTGCATACTCAAGGCTACTCAATCCAACCCCAATCACATAAACACCCAATCATAGCGTCCAAACTTCCATAAAGCCATCATGAATATGTCACTGCCCCCACCACTAAAACTGAGACCCACATCACCACCACCAAACCCACCCATAAATCATCCCAAAACAGCCACACACAAAACCAACATGCAAACTATACCCCAAGCCGCCATCCAAGCTATATCACCCATCAAACCAGTCACCGCCACCATGAGACCAACCTAGGCCAACATTTGGGCATTTAAAAAATAATAATAAAAAACTTTTCTTAACATATGGCTTTTGGAGACAACGCATCCCCCCTCCCCCCACCCAAAAAAAAAAAAACCTCAACTTCTATTAACCATCAATCTGTCCAACACCATCTCTTTTTTCAGAATCCTCTTTATATCAACAATTTTAAACTTCGGAAATAAATACTTTTTTAAATATATAATTTGATAGTTGGGGGAGAGGGAAATACTTATTACTTTGCATATGGTATATAAATGTAAAACTCATGATATCAAAAATGCAGAGCATGAGACTTGCCTTGAATGCTGCACTGTTGTCACTGTCAATAATTAAAAAAAGTGGCCTTCTTGTAAACGGAACAAAGTCACTAGGGTAAATGCAGTTTAATCCTGGAAAAAGGTTATTTCATGTTAGAAAAATAGTGTTATAGTCCCAGAAAAATCATGGGCGAAATAATTCAAAAGCAAACTCATTGTTTGAAATTTCATGTACTAATGGCATGGTAAAGCAGGTATCATAACATTAATCTAATAGGACTGAATTATCAAACACAAGACACAGAATACCTTGCTCTACTAGTTCAGCCTTTCCAAAAAAAAAAAATTTAATTCAAGCATACATCACTTTTCATCATCTCATTCATGTAATCTTCAACTTATAGGAACAACGAGCAAAGCTCCAAACGTATCAAATGGGTATTGGCTGAATACTTTAATCACCCTTTTCACTTGGTTTAACCCATGTGAGTTTGCCATGGGAATTATTTTGGATTCTTTTAATGGTCAAATAGAAATAGTGTTGTTAAAAGCATGCTTAGGCACACTTAAAACTCAAAACATCAAAGGTCAAAGCCCAAGATCTAAACTCATTTAATGAAACACGCTTAAGCACGCTTTTTTCTGATTTTTTTGAAGAAAAACAAAGCACACAGGTGCGCTTTTTTACCTTTATGTTGAAAAATGTGAATCATCAAAACTAACACCACAATCATGAGGGAAATGGCATGGACTATTAATTTGTTATACAAACATTATTCTTAAGTGTAGTAGTATCCAAATTTTTGAATTCTGTTCAGGAGTCCATTTCGGATTTGGCTATTGGAATTGAATATCTCGGTTCCAGTACATACTAAAGTACTATTTCGGGGATTACTGCTATATATAACAATAACAATATAATAAGTTCATTCTATATAATTCATGCCATGTTATTAACCAACATAAATTCATAAAAGATATAGCATTTATAAATATTATAAAAACAAAAAAAACAAAAACAAAAAAACAAAACAAAATACAAAGATTCATAAAATCTCAGACATAATTAAACAAACTAAAAGTTCACAAAATCTCACACAATTTTTTTTTTAAAACATCTCATACATAATTAACAAACAAAAAAGTTCATAAAATCTCATAAAAAGTTGGTTTCTTTCTTATTAAAAAAATTATAAGAAAGCCATAAAAGCAATTTCAATCCAGAATGCATATTCTGCCCAAAATGAATGACTAATGCAATAGTTCATGTACCACAACAATATATTCCATCCAGAATGGAATAGAACCCAAAACATTGGTACTATCATATAATTTTTTGTCTACAAATAAAAAGACACAAACAAGGATAATTTACTATTCTTGTGCTTTTCGGTCTTTTGCTATATAAAGCATAACCAAATTATCTAAAATGTTTACATTTAAACTTTATTTTGATAAGTAATGGAAAAAATTTATTAAAAAACAAAGCCAACCCAAGTACAGTGGGAATGTAATATGGGGGCAGTATAATCAAAACCCCAAATTACAAAGATCAAACAGAAATTGAAAAACATGAGTAACTCTGTAAAACTGAACTCCACTCAAGCTTAGTATGAAGGAAAAAAGATTTAATCTCGAGAATAGACCGTTCATGTCTAAACTTTATAAGACAAAATTGTTATCATATTATCCATTGATAATCGTTTTCAAATTTTCTATATAAAAAATTTTTGGAAGTGTTCAGTTGATAGGAATTTAAAAGGAGAACTCATAATTCTTGGGAGTTTCGTAAATTATAGATGTTCTTTTGAACCTTATGGTGAGAGTTAGAAAATCACGGGATATTTCAATTTTTCCTAGAATTTATGGATTCTAAACTCTAACCGAAAACATAGGAATTTTGATCTTTCATGCATTATGCTTAAGTGGGAATCATTAAAATTGCTTCTTGCACTTAGGATTTTTTTTCTCCAAATTGATAGTTTTTATTTTTGAGTGAATCATATTGATTTTTTTTCATAATGACAGATTTCTTTACTTAACGTATATTTTTTCTTCAAAGATAAAAAACCTTAACATTAAAATTTTTTTTCCAGATTTATTTATTTATTTATTTTTACATCAAAGTGGCTGATACTTATGTAGTGTTTAAAAAAAAAAAAAAACTCATATACGCAATAGATAGAGCTTTGTTTTGACTCATATACTTAGTAGTTATCACTAAGATTTTATTTCATAACAAACTAACTTATTTCAGCTATGTTACAAAATGTACAGATTTTAACTCTGTTAATAAAAATTTATGGGTGTTCTACACATGTTTTGATCTTATATATAAACATAACATTTTTTATTCTTTTGGTGTAGTATGTAAGGAGATGACTTAAATGAGACTCATAATATTCACTTGACATCCTTTTTTTTTTTCCATTTTAGATGAAATTGTATATAGGTGTGAATATTTTGTATGTGAAATAGGCTAAAATCATTTCCCTTCAATAGAATATAAGTTTACCGAACAACTTATATTAAATTATTAGTATTTTTGAAATCAATTCTCAGGATTTACCAAACACTAAAATTTAGGGCCCGTTTGATAATAGATTTCTAGTAAATTTGTTTAAGTGTTGTGAAAATACGTGTGGGTGAAAAAGTGTTGTGGAAATAAGTGTTGTGTTGTTTAAACAACAAAAATTGTTGTTCAAACAACATTACCAAACAAGCCCTTAATTTCTTAAGAATTTTTTTTTTTGATAAGTAATTTCTTAAGAATTCAAACTCATGAGAATTTTAAATTCTTAGGAATCAAAATCATGTCAAACGAAAAGAATCTCAAGGAATTGAAACAATCTTTGTAAAAAATTAAACTTATAGACTTGTTCAACTGCATTGACCATTTGAGTAAATAGGCAATATATATTAATATTTTGAGTTTATTAAATTTTTTTAATTATTATGAATATTTATGATAAAGATTACTATAATTATATTTGAAAAATATACTCTTTACTTCAATCACACACATGTTTGTGCTTGTGTTTTACACCTAAGCTCTAGGAGGGACAAGTGTTGATGTGCACTTGATGCTTTTACAAACACAAGTGAAAAGGTATAGACTAATTAGTCTTATTGGCTCCATCTACAAATTTTGACAAGGGTGTTCAGTGTTGGCTAATAGGTTGAAATCAATATTTGGGAAGCTCCACTCTCATTCTTAATTATTTTACCAAACGGAAGACAGATTCTTGATTTAGTCCTAATTGCAAATAAATGTCTCAATGGTAGATTGAAATCAAGCACGTCAGGAGTTTTATGCAAGTTGGATTTGGAGAAAGCCTACAACCACAATATTGGACTTTTCTGCTCTACTTTCTGGAAAGATGAAGATTTGGGGAGAAATGGAAAACTTGGATACATTGTTTTTGTATCACTACAGTTAGATTTTCAATTCTTATTAATGGAATCCCACGTGGTTTCTTTTAGCTCGAGGGGACCATGTCAAGATGATCCTTTGTCACCATTGCTATTTGTCATCATGATGGAGCAATTGAGTAAGTTGTCGGACAGAGCAGTGGAGGGGCAGCACCTTGCTGGTTTGAAGGTGAGTAGTAAAAATAATGGTTTGTTGATGGTTCCCTCCTTTTATTTGCAGATGATACCTTGATTTTTGTGGAGATGATCCAGAACGACTTCAGAATTTAAGATGAGTGCTACTGTGTTTCAAGGATATTTATAAAGCCCATGCTATCAAGTCTGCCTCCGTATTTTCTTTCACTTTTTCCAATTCCTTCAAGTGTTGCTATACATATTGAGAAGCTGCAAAGGGATCTTATATGGGGTGGGTTAGGACTTGGGAGAGGAGGTTAAATTCCTTCTTTTCAATTAAAGGAAGATTTTTGAACCGATTCAACATGAAGGATTGGGCCTAAGGAGTTTGGTATCTTTCAACCAATCTTTATTAGGTAAACGGCTTTGGTGTTTGTTTTTTTTTTTTTTTGATAAGTAATAAGATATATTGATAAAAAGGAACACCCAAGTGCACCAAAAGTGAACAAGGGGAAGGAAATCAAACACAAAAATTGCAAGAGTCTAGGAAAACAATAAAAAGAAGGGAAAGATTTATTTTGCAAAGCAAACAACCAATCCCTTAAAGTTCTAAAAAAGAGAAGCTTGAGGTCCGGAATAGATCTCTCAGAATCTTCAAAACATCTACTATTCCTCTCCCTCCAAAGGCACCACAATAAGCAATGAGGAATGATAGACCAAATAAAACCATTTCGATGACGACCAAAGCTGCCTTGCCAACATTGCAGCAGCCCCAAAACAGAGTGTGGCATAACCCAAGAAACTCCAAAAAGACCCAAAACCATAGACCATATATCCGAAGCAAAAGGACAATGAAGGAATAGATGGTCAATCGATTCACCATTTCTCTTACACATGTAGCACCAATCCAAAATCCACACCTTCCTTTTACGTAAATTATTAATCGTCAAGCATTTCCCTAAGGCAGCAATCCAAACAAAGAAAGCAACTCTAGAGGGAATCTTCTGCTTCCAAATACTTTTCCAAGGGAACCCAAAGAAGGCGGAGCCAGCTAAAATTCTATAATAATCACTAACCAAGAAACCCTTAACTTTGCTAGGAATCCAACACATTTTATCCTCACCTAGCCCCCTTATAGAAGAACCATAAATGGTTTCCAAGAAATCAGACATAGCCTCTAGATCCCGAGCATGCACACCCCTAACGAATCTCACATCCCAAAAGCGGACACCATTGGTGGACATCATAAGCTCAGCCACACTGGCATCCTTATTCCTGCCCTTTGAAGGAATTTAGTGCATAAAAGATGGCAGTGAATGGGCTAGTTGGTGCTTGAGGATTGGTAGGGGTTCTTACTTCTTATGGAGTATGTGTTTGGAAGTATATTAGAAGGGACTGGTGTACATTTTCCAAAATCATTAAATTTGAGGTTGATGACGGCACTAATGTTTGTTTTTGGCATGACCATTGGTGTGGGGAAGGGGCTTTCTAAAGGAGGAATTTTCTGATTTGTATGGAATTGCTCAGAGGGAGGCTACCTTGGATGATGTTACAAGATGGAATGCAGGCAACCTTCAGTCGGATGTTACTTTGGTTTTAGAGCTATTCAGAATTGATAGATGGATATGCTAACAGACTTTCTTAATCTCATCTACTCCACAAAGATTAGAAGAGATGCTGAAGACCAAATATGTTGGATGCCAACCAGAAGCAAGTTATTTGAGGTAAATTCCTATAGCAAGCTTTTTTTTCCTTTTTCTTTTTTTGATAGTTAAGAATGCAATATTATTTATAAAGAAAGAAAAACTGTGCTAACAATGAAGAACACAAAGTATCATAAGAATACAAATGAATCAAATGCTAGATCTAAGAGAATCTAGAAACTCAAAAATATCAGAACAATGTGAGAAACCGCAAGCCCTAGACCAATCCAAAAGAGTATGACCAAACAAAGATTTTAATTGATCCAAAGAGCATTCAATATCCTCAAACAAACGGCGATTCCAGCCCTTCCAAACAGTCCACATCAAACAACCCAGCACCAAGTTCCACACATCCGAGCCATGCTTCCTGAACCAATTCCTCCAACTAAACAATAAGCTCCCAATAGATCCTGGCATTATCCAGTAAGTCCTATAGCATGCTTTATGCTAAAGGTATGAATTCTTTTCCTTGGAAAAACATTTGGAGGGTTAAAGTTCCTGCTAAGTAGCTTTTTTTCACTTGGACAGCTGCTTTATGAAAAATTATTATGAA
This sequence comes from Quercus robur, assembly GCF_932294415.1. Taxonomy (NCBI): domain Eukaryota; kingdom Viridiplantae; phylum Streptophyta; class Magnoliopsida; order Fagales; family Fagaceae; genus Quercus; species Quercus robur. The sequence goes on from NC_065537.1 coordinate 41,404,830, forward strand.
AGATAACACACAAAAGAAACTTAACTGTTGTGGTTTGGTGATGTACGTGCAAAAAGATGGACTCTGTTGATCATTTACTTATAGATTGGGATATCAGCAGAGGGTTATCAGTTATGGTCTCTAGTGTAATGTTTATTTCAGGTGCAGTGGATTAGGCGTAATAGGGTAGTTCATTTGTTGGCTTGTTGAAAGGGTTGGTTTGCTATCCATCGCAATGGTGATCTTTGGAGATACATAATGTGAACTATTTGGAAAACATGCAATTGCAAGACATTTGAAAGACTTGAACGTGCTACAACATATCTTAAGCTAATCATCTTAAGTTCCTCGTATGATTTGTGGTGCGTATCAGGTACCCATGTACTTCAGGTGTGCTCTTTCTTCTCTTTTAATAAATTTTCTTTTAGGAATGGTAGTGCAAGGGGAAAGTGCAGTACTGCAGTTGATAGAGGATGACATGTATTAAAGCTTAGGGGTGGAGATAATGGAATCATCAAAGGCTGGAGGTGGCAGTGCCAGCAGAGGAATAAATTAGGAAGACGAGGGGGAGAGACAGAATTTATTTTGAATTTTTCCATATTTATTTTCATTTATTATGTCTATTTTTTATGATAAAACGACATACTTTGCATCACTTAACAGTTCAGTCCAAGTTCTAACAATTGATGATTCATGACAGAAGAGTGACATTGACAATAACTTGAAAGTTCAACGTCTTAGTTCTAAGTTTTGAAACTTGTGAAATCAATTTGGCAACAACATCAAATTCAGAGGGAGAATAATGCATTTTAGCCACACACACACACACAAAAAAAAAAAAAAAAAAAAAAAAAAAAAAAAGAGAGAAGAAGAAGATAATTAAAGGATTACATAGAACTAATGTTTGTTCATACACTAATTAAAGAAGATATTCTTCAAATGAATGACAATTTTATTAAAACAGGGAAAGGTCAAACGTCTAATTGAAGCAGTCTAGATTTGGCCTACTGAACAATTTCCTAAAATACTAAAAAAATTTAAAAAAAAAAAAACAAGGGTCTATTTATAGACAAGTGTAATCCTAAAAAAGAAAAAATAAAAGGAACAAATTTTGATTATGAACAATTGTAATCCTTAAAGATTTTTCCAATTTCTCTCTATACACTAAAATAACAAAGCAGACTACCTTTGAAATTAGTTTATTTTCCTTTGCTTGCTGCTAGCTTTAATCCATCTCAAATATTAGAGGACAAAATGTCACGTGCAAAGGTATGCATGAAGCTTCAAGGCATACAAACACACCACTTATAAGAGAGTAAGAGGGAATGAATAAAAGTTGAAAAATAAAATACTACATATATGGAAACTAACAGAATCACCTAGACATCCCTCAAAAGGGGGTTCTATGAAATAATTGGAAATTGGAGAATGCATCTCAGTCAATGGTAAAAGATTGAGAGTTTATCAAAGAAATTCTTAGAAAATACCTCCACTTCCACGAGTTCCAAATTGCAAGCAACCAGATTGGTGTTGCAAACAATCTCCTTGATTTTTCTGAGAAGGGTCCAAGACATCACATTGGGGGCCAAATGGTGAAGCAGAGGTTGCATCAGAGTAGGTAGCATGCAACTGAAGATTCCTGGCAGAATTCCCTGTTGTGTCAGTAAAAGTTCCAGTACCTGATGTAGATGAAAATAGTAAGTCCAGCTCTTCTGAAGCAATTTAAATGACATAAGAGGCATGAACACCTCACGGGCTTACACTCCAAATAAACCGAAAAGTGGAAACGATGAGTTGAAAAATAAAAAGAATTTATGTACCTGAAGCTGACAGATATATTAAGAGAACTCCATCAGGGGGAAGCTCCTCACAAATTGTGGCCAGAACCTGCCCATAGAAAGCTAAATCACATTTAACATTGTGAATGCTAAAAAATCACAAAACATAATCCTCCAAAGCTCCTAATCTAACATTCTTTATCATTGTGCTAGAATGGTAACTGAATTCTGCATACTTACTGCAATGAAATGTGTAACAGATGGACGATATAAGACGGCTTTCCGAGGGTTAGGTGGCAAAGTAGGATCAGCAATATCCTGGGAGTAGTTCATACGACTAGACCCTGAGGCTCCATTCTGGATAATTCTTGCACTGCTTGACTGATAAAATGAGCCACTAGGCTCCCACTCCAGACATTGAAGCATCCTGAAAGTGTCAAGAGTAAGCTCTGAAAACTTGACCTGATCAGGAAAGAACAACAAAGACAACAAAAAGGAAAATTTAAAACATAATTTAGCATGCTCTATAGAACAATATCTTTTGATTGGTTAGAATATATATATATATATATATATATTAGTTCCAATTAAACACTTATGATGGTGGAAAGCAGAAAAGAAATATAGTAATACCTCATTATGATGGTAGCTGCTCAATATTGCATCTCGTAATCTTAAATTTCTCAATGGAACAGATGGGAGAACATGTGATAGTGAATCAGGGTGAGGGTCCAAAACAAGACTATATCTCAAGGGCCTGATATTCATAAAAGCCGTGTCAGCTTTCAATAATCTAACTATTTCCTGAACCACCAGCTTCCATTCTTTAAAGTCAGTTTCCTGGAAACAAAAATTATTCAAAGATACTGTCAATTCTGCAAACAAATGTGAAAACAATTTATGCTGAGATTCATGGAAATTTAAATTCTAAGGAACGTATTGCCATATTACTTTGAAATTGAGTGGCTCCATGCTTCCCTTGTATTCACATAGCATTTGTTTTTTTTGATAGGTGATAAGAGTATTATTAAACAAACTGTAAAACAGAAGAAAGCAAATACAAGGTGTTCATGATGGTGAACACAAGGAAATGCAACAAACAACAAAAAAAAACTTAAAGTGCAATACTAAGAGAAGAAATAAACTCCAAGATAGTGGAACAATCCGAGAAGCCCCAACACCTAGACCAATCAAATAAAGTCTTCTGACATAGAGCTTGTAATTGAGCCAAGGATTTCTCGATATCCTCAAAAAAGCGCCGATTTCTTTCCGCCCAAACAATCCACATCAAACAACTAGGAACCATATTCCAAATGTCTGAATTAAATTTACCCAGCCAATAGCTCCAACAATACACCAAGCTTTCCACAGAACCTGGCATGACCCATTGGGTCCCAAAGATCTAAAACATATAAACCCATAGAGAGTGAGCTACAGGACAATGGAGGAGGAGATGATCCACAGTTTCCTCATACCGTTGGCACATACAACACCGATTCACCAAAATGCGCCCCCTAAGCATAAGATTATCCAATGTAAGGATCTGTCCATGAACAGCTGTCCACACAAAAAATGCCACCATTTTAGGGATCTTAGCTTTCCAAACACCCTTCCATGGAAAATTGGAGGAATCTACACCCCTCATGTTATGGTAATGGACCGGGTATCAAACTTTCCATTCCCGTTGAGACACCAATGAGAAGTGTCACTCCCACCACCCCTAGGGATCCGAGATTGAATGAACTCAAAGAAAGAGAAGGCAGCCTCTAATTCCCTTTCATGAAAATTCCTATGAAATCTCAAATTCCAAATTCTATCGTTACCACCCTCCTGGAAGCATAAAACATCAGAAATGCAAGCTTCCTTGTCGTTAGAACACACAAACGAACTGAGGATAGAGCCTTTTAAGTGAGTTATCTCCCACCCACTTATCATGCCAAAAAAGAATACGAGTGCCATCACCCACCACTAGGGCCACATGTTTGGAGAAATTCTCCCAACCATCATGAATACCACGCCACAGACCACAACCATGGGCCCTTCTACATATTTTAGTAGTCCACCCCCCTTGCCCCTCTCCATATTTAGATGCAATAATTCTCCTCCAAAGATGAGTGTCTTCTCGACCAAACCTCCATAACCATTTCCCTAATAAGGCTCTATTAAAACGCACTAACTTCCTGATCCCCCCCCCCCCCCCATATCTATCGGTGAACACACCTTCTCCCAAGCCACCAAAGGATATTTAAAACACTCCTTTGAAGAACCCCATAAAAAATTTCTCTAAATACGCTCCAATCTATCAGCCACAGCTACAGGAATGACAAATAAAGATAGATAGTACGTAGGAAGGCTAGAAAGAGTACTCTTCAACAAGGTAAGTCTACCCCCCTTTGATAAATAAAGACGCTTCCAACCTGAGAGCTTCTTCTCCATCCTTTCCAATATAGGATTCCACACAAAAGCTGTTTTGTATGGGGTGCCCAATGGCATTCCCAAGTATTTCATAGGCAGACTACCCACCCAACCTCGAAGTGTGGTAGCCAAAGCATCTATATTTCCAACCTCCCCAACCGGAACAATATCACTCTTCCCCACATTAACTTTCAAACCAGTAAATGCTTGGAAGCAAGACAAAGCCAGCCTAATGGACAACACCTAATCTCTAGAATCTTCACAAAACAATATAGTATCATCTGCAAACAGAAAGTGTGAAATGCGTACCCCTATAGAGTTAGTTGGCCCCACATGAAAGCCACGAAGCAGACCACAATCCTCAGTTTTCTTCAAAATCCTACTTAGTACTTCCATAATTAAAAGGAAAAGAAGAGGGGACAGCGGATCACCTTGCCTCAACCCACAAGAGCTTCCAAAAAAACTAATCGGAGAACCATTCACAATTATAGAGAAGCGAACAGTGGTTATACAAGCCTTAACCCACCCCCTCCATTTCACCCCAAAACCCATCCTATCCAACAGATAGAACAAAGCATCCCAATTCACATGGTCATAGGCTTTCTCAATGTCCAATTTGCAAACCACCCCAGGGACCTGACTCTTCAATCTGCTATCTAGGCACTCATCATCTATAGTGAGACCACTTAAAAATTTTAATATCAACACCAACTCTAATGGTATAGGATCTAACGCCAGAGATAAGTCTTAAAGGGCTCTATTACCATTTTTTTTTTTTTCAATTTTTTTTATAGACACAATAAAATTTCAACCTATGACATCTACTCCATGATGATTTTTCTTTATTATCAATCCAAGACATCTATCGGCTTTTGATATAGGCAGGGTACAAATCTCAAATTTCTTATTTGACGACAAGAGATTTTACTAGTTGAGCTAATTGGAACCCACATGCTCTAATACCAACTTTTATGTCTGATCTTCACGAATTCAACACTAAATTAGAGTTCTTGAATAGGGTTTGATGTTTAAGGGTTCAGGTAGTGTGAGGTAATAAAAAGAAATGAATCTTGAATGAGTTTGATGGTTGTTTGGTGTTAAATAGTGAATATAACAAGAAACAAAGTAAGATAGACCTAGCAAATTGCCACTACTACTACTAAAAGGACTAGGACTCGTAAATAACGTTTTAGGTTTCCTAATAATAACGGAAGGTAATTAAGAACTTCTAAACCAAATAAACAACCCATAATTTAGTAAGCCTTTATTAAAACTAAACCAGCAACTTTTTTTTCCTAAAGAAACTTAATACTAAGACTCGATAAACTAAAGTAGCCTGTGAAAGATGCCAAGAATTCCACACATCAAAACTAAACCACTATTCTTAAACCTTTTGGTATTTGCTATTGTTTTTCCTCAAAACTCTTTACTATTTGCATCATGATCTGTTATAGAATCATAAATGAGACCATTTTTTTTGTTTTCAAATTTTATTGAGATGGCCCTCATTTCCTAGAATGATCCCAATCTCCAAAGATGAATTTGCACAATAAATAGTACATTTGAGGAGGGAAAAAAAAGGGGGGGGGGGGGGGGGGGGGAACCCAGAAAACCCAAAAACAAAACAAAGAGCTTTTGAAAATTCCAATTCCCATGGGAAGACAAAATTGTCAAATTAACAATGACACCATTTCCGTGGTATATCATCATTCACAAAGCCAATTTCTTCATTTTTATTCATACTTTCTAAACTATGAATTCACAATCAAAACTATATATAAAACACAACAAGTAATTTCAATTCTCATTAGCTATCAACACAAACCTCAAGAGAGAGAGTATCAACAAAGCCATAAAGCTCAACACCGAAACATGCATGCAAAAGAAAGTTAAAAAGTTAAACGACCTGGAATGTCCTCTTGCACTCATCAACCAACATTTTCAGCTGGTTAACCAACTGGTGAACCATTTCCCGCCGGTTCAAAACTAAACACACCATGAGAAACCTAGCAAGAAACCTCAACTGTTTGTTCGCGAGATTGACATCCTGAAACAATCCCTCCTTGAAATATTCACGAGTCAATATTGCTTCGTAGAATACATAGGACTCCGACAAATAACTCGCCTCACTCGTCCGCATGTACTGCCCAAAATAAAGCTGCGCAATCCGAGAAGCAATCTCACCAATCTCCCACCTCTTAAGCCCTGCGTCCACCAATTTCTGCCGATTCTCCTGTTGAAACTTCCACAACTGCGTGTACACTTTGAATACCTTATAGAAGTATGTATCATACCTAAAACGAAGCCACAAAAACATAACAAGTACTTTATCAATAACAAATAGCTTGTTTCTTCAAAATGATGAAATTTTATCCCATCCTCTTGTAGATCACATTATTATTCACTATATGTGGACTCCTTGCACTAATTTTAATACAATGTCTCTCTTCAAAAATTATTAACTTCTACTTGGTCAATTCCGTATTCTTAAAACTACAGAAAAATATCTTCTCCGTTTCATTCTTAAATTTTTAAATAAAGTGACAATATGTACTCCTTTATACTTGTAATATTTAATCCAAACCATGAAATATATCCACATTTCAAATGGAGATGATCCTTTTGCACCAAACCAATAAAAACCTGACAACTCAGCCGTTGCGAAAAATGTCATGAAAATTGTTATGTCCATTTGAGACTCAAAGCCAAATTCAACGATTAGCATTTAAGTCTGGTACAAGATACAAATACTAATCTAAACTTAATTGATAGTTAAGTAACCATATGTTATAACAATTGCAATCAATTTTCAAAAAGAAAGAAAGCCCTAAGTCAAATGCAATAAAGAAAAAACAGTGGAAAAGGGAAAAATGAAAAACCTGTTGCGTTGATAATAGGGCAAGTCTCTGATCTTAGAGAATTTCTTGTCAGCTTTGTCCACCAATGACCAATACAATTCGCTCACCGGAATCACGTTGCTGTTACTACTGTTACTGTTTGTGTTTGCGTTTGCGTTTGCGTTTGTGTTTGGATTCTGAGACATTTTTTGAGTTGTGAAATTCTTCTCTTTCGGTTTTTTTTCTGATTATAAAGTTGGCATTGTGTGTGCGACTGAGTTTGATCAGATGGAAAGAGAGAAGTGGAGGAAGAGACGGAGGAGGTTGACCGGTTAGTTCCGGGGGAAAATGTGAGGGTAACTGGAGATTTACCGGTTAAAGTTAAAAAAAAGGAGTTTTTGGAGTAAATGATTAATTGCTTTTCAATTTCAAAGGAAGATCCCTTAACGACGAGGTCGTCTTCAATGCTCCACTCACAGGTCACACTCACACTCACAGTCTATTATGGCAATCGGGTAGGGTCGGGTTTTTTTTTTTTTTTTTTTACATTAAAAAATTTATAACATTATAAATATATATTTTTATATAAAAACAAAAAAAGAAAAAAGAAATAGAACAGTAAATGGCCATTATTTTGGTGGCAATTCAAGCGACAACGGTCCATTCCTTCAACTCTTATCCTCTCATATACAAATTTTGTTTCATTTTGAGACAGTGAAAAAAATATTAGTTCACTTATGACAGATGAAATTGACAATAGCAAAGATCTTATGAGTCTTATTGCAAAATCTTAGAGTTTAGACCAAAGCACTTAACATTTATCACACCAAAGATTGTAGAGATGTTGTTTCAATCTTTCTTTTTCTTTTTCTTTTTTACATCGATAGTTGGAGGAGAAGGTATTTGATATTGTTTCAATCTAAGATATTTCATACTTTCAAAATTTGTATTGTAAGAGTGTGTTTGGATACCGTTTATTTTGCTGAAAACTGAAAACACTGTAGCAAAATAATTTTTAAATATGTGAATAGTACTGTGGGATCCAATTTTAAATTTTTTTCCTGAATAAAAAAACTTGTGGGTCCTGTGAACAGTGCACGGGACCCAATAATAATGCATAATCACGTGAAACGCTCTTCCCCAGTAAAAAAAAAGAAAGAGAAGGAAAACGCCAAAACGCAGACACTGGCAGCTGTATCCAAACGAGTACTAAAACAAGAAAGATAACTAGTTGGTGGCTGCTATTTAATTCAATGTAATCAGTATATTTCAATAATTGACATTATGTTGTAATTATTTCTCCAAAAAAAAAATAATAATAATTGACATTATGTTACATTTACATGGTAGCATATGGTATTATTTTTACCACCAAAAAAAAAAATTTGTTTAAAAAACAAGTTGCGCCATGAAACAACCCGTTTTTACTATATAGGTCAAAATTTTCATATTTGGATTAGGTATTTTCCTTTAAATTTTGGTCAGATTATCAAATCTAAGTCCAATTTTGCTAGATATAGTAGTATAGATCTCAAAATGGGCCAAATCAAATAAGTTCACACTATAATTGGGTATACATGATTACATCAATATTATCTTGATTACATTTCCCCTTTTTTTTTCTTTTTTCTTTGACTTGTATTTAATAATTTAATAGTTAGGGAAAAGGGGTTTGAACATTGGATATTTCAGTTGGAGACACCAAGAAATTATAATTTACCTACAAGGTTCTTGTTAAAGGGATTAAAATAAACTTTAACCCTTTTTGTACTCTTTTTTATAATATAGGATAGAGCTTTATTTATTCCAAATTGACTTTCTTTTTGTACAGGCGTGCATTGTACTCCTTGAGAGGTTTTTTCCTTAAGTAATAAGTTTGGGAAATTATTGTTGTACACACAAAGGCACAAAACTGACAAAAGGCAATATATGTCTTAAAAACATAATTTCAAATTTTAACTTAAAAAAAAAAAAAAAAAAAAAAATCGCGTGGCACACACGCACACGGTGTAATAATTATAGCTTTCCTAAACCCAGTAGGAGTAGGAAATATATTGGGGTGGGCCCCTTAATTGATTTCCGAATTCTAATAGGAATAGGAAACAACATAGATATCTTTTCAAAAAAAAAAAAAAAGGAAACAACATAGATATACACGCTTCGTCCAAGGCGGTTTCCAACACGGCTATATATATATATATATATATATATACATATGCACACATTGACAATGACATCGGCATAAGTCTTAATTTAAACGTACGGCTCATTTATATTATTTCTCAGCGGGCAAGTAGTAATGGCGAAATCAGCAGCAGCATCATCATCATGCAAAAGGAAAAGAACCCAGAACAAGAAGAAGAAGGAGTGCATGGATTTCTCAGTCACAGAGATGGGCGTGGCTGAGCAGCTAATACAACTGATGAGCGCAGACTCTATAGCTATGGGTCACCACCAAGACCACACCAACAATAACAGCGTGGAAGAAGAAGAACAATGCAACCAAGTCTATGCGGCTGATCATTTATCTATAACCAACGTAATCTTTCCCAACAATCATATCGAAGAAGAAGAAGAAGAATATCAAGTTTTTAGTTCTAGGAAAAAGAGGTTTCGATCCATTTATGATTTGTACTACTCCACCAAGCCTATATAAGTTGTTGTAAAGTAATTAATATCTGACTCCTTCTAGCTAGTCCTCACTAGATCTCCTGGAATGTAAACTAACTTGGAATTGTGTTATTTTAAGCATCAAAGTAAAATTATTATACGTTTTGAACTCATCCCTATTTTTATAGTATGTTCCTTCTTCTTTTTTTTCTTTTTTGTGTTGCGAGAGAGCAATGCCCAAATTTTTTTTTTTTTTTTTGGTTGAATGCATTAGTTTGTATTGTTCTGCTTTCCAAATGTTGAAAAACCCACTTCTATTTACACCAAAAATAAAGGTATTCGGCTTGTTAATTGCAGTTATGCTTGTAGTAGAATATATGCATGCAGAGAATATATTCGGCTTGGTGCATGCAGAGAATATATGCATGCTTACCAAATTTTAGCCTAAACAGTGCTCAAACTAGTAGAAGCTCTAATTAACTACTAAAGAAGTAATCTTATTGCTAAAAGCTCTCATGGCGAATCATATTATAGTGAATCTAGTGATGAAAATTTTATCACAACTTTAATTACCAACTTCTTACCTATGGCTATGGATATAAGATTGATTTTTCAAGAAATTAAATAACTTGGGAGTTGCAAACAACTCTAGTTTGAACTGTTAAGATTATAATCAAACTCATTCATACCCTAAAATAAGTAAATAACCAAGCTTGAGTTCAACTCAAGTTAACAAACGAAGCTCAACAAAGGGACAAAATTGGTCTTTACCCTTTTCGGACAAAATAAATAGCATTCTACTCCCTTTCCCAAACTAATTAGGAAAATGTTCATTTTTTGAAAATCGACTTTCTCAAAATCGAGTTAAAAAAAAAATTTCTAAAACCCTATAGTAGTGTTTTAAGAAGCCTATAGTGACGTTTTAATGACCTATAGTAGCGTTTTGTAACTCGATTTCCATGAAGTCGAGTTACATGCAATTTTTTTACCTATAACTCGATTTCATGGGGCTTTAGTTAAAAAAAAGCCACTATAGGTCCTTAAAAACATCACTATAGGTCCTTAAAAGCGTCACTATAGAACTTAACTCGATTTTGAAAAAATCGATTTTTAAAAGAGGGATATTTTCCTAATTATTTTGGGAAAGGGGGTAGAATGCTATTTATTTTGCCCGAAAAGGGCAGAAGTCAATTTTGTCCCTCAACAAAGTCAAGTTAAACTCTATGTGCATGAACTCTAAATGTGATTAATATGAGTAACTTAAAAATAAAAAATAAAAAATGCATTAATATTTCTTGTTTTAAAAAAATAACATTCAAGTTTTAATGAATGAATTAGTAAATTCTTAGTGTAGAATCTGACCATTAAGTGACTGTTTGGATCCACGTTTGTGTTTTTTCTCCTTTTTTTTTCTTTTTTTCTTTTTTAAGATAAGCGCCTGGTGCATTGTTCATGGGACATGAACAGTGCACCAAGGCATATGAACAATAAATAAATAAATAAATAAGTGAACAGTAATTTTTCACACATTTAAAAATTATTTTACTACAGTTTTTTCGGTTTTCAGCAAAATAAGCTGTATCCAAACGAACCCTAATATTCACTCAGAAAGGAAAAATATTGATTTATTATGTAAAACTGGTGTTAAGTTAGTTACTTTTAAAGATAAATACATAAATCTTCATTAAGTTAGTTTAATTAACAGAAATTAACAAACCCACTTGAACAACAACAACAACAACAAAAAGGAAAAAAAAAAAAAAAAAATTGAGCCCAATTCTAAACTTTTAGCTCAAGTTCTATAACAAAATAAATGAATCAAACTTGAAAATTCTAGTTCTTGGCTTATTTATAAATCTACTCATCGCTCAATTGGCACAAAGACTAGGCAAAGTTTACTTCCAATTAGTTAGGTTTCAACTCATCATCAGGAACTCGAAATGTTGCCTGTAATGATAGGTGGTGATAAATAGGTTAGCTTTATTTATTTAATTGAGTTTTTCTTGTTTTGTCTCCATCCGTGGTGTTCATGTTTGTATCATCTGAGTCATCTGACTCAAAAATGAAAGTTAAACATAAAAATTATTCCACTTTCCTATTTTATTTTCACTCATCAAACATGAACAAGCTGTTCATCGCATTTGGTAAAGATTTTTTTTCAATTCTGCACAAGGGGGGAAAAAAGGGAGAGATATTTACAAATTATATTCTAGAACAGTTTTCTCCACATTCTAGCTAACATTAAATGGTTTGACAATCTTTTATTATGAAATTTGAACAATTTTTGCATTTGTTTGGCAACAAAATTGGAAAAGCAAATTGTATAGGTCATACTCAAGTAACGACATTAAATCCAATGAAACATGCTTTTCACTTCCAATAATTTCACTGAGATAAATATTACTAGAGTAGTTTCAAGTATGGGATGGAATATAGTATATACGACAATGCTGAACCGAAAGGCAGTCTCCTAAGCAAAAGACATTCATAGCTCATACATTCTCCAAAACTCGATTAATGCTCAAGGTGGAAGACATATTCTGTCAACCGCTGCAATTTAGTTGCATCTAGTTTTTGCTCTGTCACAATAGTCTGCTTCTTCACAGTAAGCATTCTAGAAGCAGGGTCCACAACCCAACCTTGCTGCAGGACATCTGCATATGCCAGCCAACCAAAAGTCCATTAGCAATGAAAATCAAGCCAATTCTACTTGTCAACAAGCCTATGGAACTGCGAGCAATGTGCCTGCATTAGCAAATCCTAGCCAACAACAATTTAATAATAGTTGCAAGGGAACTACTGAAAAATTAAGCATTGCACAACCAATGGCATTACATCTAGGTGACTTAACTATTTTTCTACTATCAGATTTTAACTTAAAATTTTTCTTCTGCAGAACCATAATGAATGTTCACAGATCATAACAAATAGTATCAGAAACAACATAATTTTGCAGGCCACATTTGGATTTATATATCAACTGTCACTATCTTTGAACAATCATGGAACCTCATCTTTTCTAAGGGCTGCCTTCAACTGAATGGTCCAGCATAAGTTCTCAGGAATTAGGATTGGCTAATTAGGCAGTGCTGACAGTTTTTTCTGCTGAGTAGCAGCAAAGATAGGACCTAAACTACAACCAACAAGATACGCATTATCAGCCAACATGCTATGAGGTCCAGCAAGACAATGCAAGACCTTTAGAAAAGGCCTTATAAATCTTTAGTATGGAATTAAGCAACACAGGAACCTAACAAAATTTTAAATAGAGGGGGACCACCATCACAAGTGAATGAAGTCATCGATATATTTGAGGTTCTGGTAGTACAAGTCCCCTTTGGATGGTTATTTATTTTTGTAATTTCTAATTGTACAGCTGACAACAATAAGATCACAATCTGGAAGATAGACATGCTTAAATCAGAAAGGAAAACAGTAAAGGAAAGACATTCACACATTGAATTAAGAAGGCAGCAATATCTGTTTAAGTCAAGCATGGAATATACAATACTTACAATTAGTGGCATCATCCTCACTCATTCCTAGAAAGAGAGCAGTGTCTTGGATGCTTATTGTAGAATAAGCAGAAAGCATCAGGTGAAACATCCTCTTTGTGTAAAGCTCTGTAAAAGGTTCAGAAGACTGTTATTAATAGGTAGGAGATCTCATGTGTCATGGTGCCAATCAACTCAAAGGTCATGATCAAAAAACATGGAATATAACTATAGTACACTCAAGAAAATTTAATACATATAACGTGCCCATCTTTTTGCCTATTGGTTTTTCAACTGTAGAAATAATTGTACAAGCCAATGAGTTGTAGCTCAAATGGCATCTACCCTTGTAAGAGTCGAGTGGGGGTGAGGGCATGGGTTTAAGACCCACCACGTTTTTTGTACCAAAAGATGAAAAAAATTGTGAAAAAAATATCCAATAAATCTTCAAATAAATCAATTTCAAAATAACAGCAATAATAACAAAAAACTCTAATCCCAAAACCTTTGCAATAAATCAATTTCAAACTACAAGGTAAATAAAATTTGAAAAAGTATAATATACTATCCTCATTCTAATTCTATTTCAAAGAATTGCCTTAATATTTGAAAATTAGAAACTTCCTTATTGCAATAAACAATCATCATTCAAGTATGAATCTCAATGTTTCAGGTTTACCGAAGAAGATAGATTTATAATTCTATATACATTAGATAGTGCTTTGAAAATGAAAACATATTTACAGAATTCAATAGAATTCCACAATGACAGAATCCATTATAGGGCTTAGCCGATTATATTTATGCCAAACCTCAAACCCAAGACCAAAAGATCGTATCATTTACCCACTTAACAAGTTATCAAAAAAAAAAAAGCATTTACCCACTTAACCACAAAACTACAAGGTCAGGCATACAATTAACAACATATGTAAGGAAGGACAAAATTACAACTTTTTATAGGTAAAAAACCAAACTCGAGCTGAGTTTCAGGGATGTAACATGTAGTAGTTCCTTTTAATTTATCCTACACCAATCTTTTTAAGGCTTTAGATCTCATTTCTACAATAAATTCACAATTTTAAAACAAATAAAAATGATTAATTATGAGGACAAGAATTGCTTGGTGTATTATAAATAAAAATGGTGATTATATTTAATTTGCTAAAAGTTTTTATAATGTTGAAGAGTCCTGAGAGCTCTGATATCTTATAATTTTTATCCAATCCAACCATGCTTTTTTTATTGGTAAGTAACACAAGTGTCCAGTGTGTTTTAAACCCACAACATCACCTTCCACCCACACTTGTGAGAGGAGAAAGTTCCATTTGGATGGAGAATTCTCTCATTTGGTATAAAGGAGAAGGGGAAGGGAGAAGCCAAGCCCCAATGTTTTATTCACCCAACCTTGGGATGAAAACTAGGTGGGGATTGGGGAGATTAAATATGATTACTATTTTTCTTTTTTTTTGATAGATAAAATATGATTACTATTTTACTCCTTATCTCTCTCAATACCCATCATTAACCACCCCCCCCCCCTTTTTATCTCTCAAAGTTTGCTGTGAATCACAGAATATGGACTTTAGAAGCAAAAGTCCTCTCTCCCGCACTGCATGGCCAATTTACCAAATTGTATCAATTTGAAAACTTCAACTTTCCAGATCTTTCTGAAGGACCCTGGATCATAGCCAATGAGGCCCCCTTTTCACAATATGTCAATTTAAGCCACCCTCTCCATCTTTCATCTCTTCTCAAACACAACATTAGCCCCCCAACCATATACCTGCCCCAAATTTATGGATCCATGAATTAGCTTTGGTTACTTTTGGATACTCCAATATGAGCCAAATCACCATCCTCCAAACCCCATTCTTTATTCAATTAATAATTGCCAAATTGCTATTGAAAAGGCCCCAAAAGATTACAATGAAAGAGAAGGAACAAACAAATAGATCTAAGTTGAGACAATTTGCCTCACAAAACAAGAGCAGCCTTACTAACTTCATTTAAGCCTAATGGAATCTTGCCACAAGGGTTGTTTTGCTCCCACCATCAAAAAGGGGAAACCATCCTACAATTTTCTTTTATAAATAAATAATTTTATTGGAACACAACAGCATATATGAAATAGACAAGAAGAAAAACACAGACTAGTTCCTAAAATATAGGAGTTTAGTGAAATACAACATCTTTGTTTGAGATCCACTTATTTTGCTAAAACTGAAAACTTTTTGCTGAAAATACTATAAATAAAGGTAAAAGTTAGCTGAAATAGTATAGTGGGACCCATGAATAATACCAAAAAGTGCAATGGGGTCCATAAATAGTAGCAAAAATAAGATGAATAGTAAAATAAGCTAGCCTTTTAATTTGGAGCCAAAAGCACACAACAAAAAACTCAAAAAGAGAGAATTTTCCAATCAATGATAAAATGCTCTAAGCAAACTGAAATTTGAGCTTCACCACTGATGTTTCACAGCCCTAAAAAATCTGAGCATTTTGTTCTCTCTAAATACAATAACAAATAAAGGAACAGCTTTCCAGATTCTGCCATTAAGGTAACCATCTCATCCAGAAAGCCAAAAATAATCGATCACCATTACAGACATGGTCAAAAGATCATACAATTTCCTTCTTTGAAATTGGAAGAGCAAGTTTCAGTACTGTAGAAACAACCATGGAGTTTACTAAGAAGTTGAGTATTATGGAGCTGGTGAGATACATATTTAAGTAGATTGAGTAGCCAATAATGTTACTAAAATTTTATTTTTAAAAATATAAATATATGAAAAAAGAAGAAGGCCGTGAGCATGGATACCATGACTTTGAAGGTTAATCTAAACTGATAGTTGAAAATAGGTTATTCTTCACCCTGTTAGTGAGGCTATAAGCTTGCAAGTTGCAACTTCCATCGAAGAATAATATAGATAGAAGACATGGTGCCTTGAGGTGCTTTTCAAATTAAATTCAGCAAGAACACCTAGCAAAGTGTTAGTTGAGATTCTAGCACCTAACCTTTTTTTTTTTAAGTAACAAAAAAAATTATTAGAAAACAGAAACCAAGTACACTGGGGGTGTGCAGAGGGTGAGGAACAATCAAACTCTCAAATTACAATATTTGAACGAATCTAAAAGAGAAATAAGGAGAAGAATGAAAGGCGACACTCCAATCTAATAATGTACGAAAGAAGAAGGCTTTATTGTCAAGGATGAATAGACCGTTCACATCCCTCAAAACTTCTAGCATTCTATTCATGCCAAAGATACCACAAAATGCAATGTAGCACAGCCTTCCAAAAGAACCCTGTCAAGCTGCGAACATATCGATAACCCTCTTTGGCATAACCTATTGGAGTCCAAATAGACAAAACACCATTGTCCACAGCTCATGAGCTATTGGACAATGAAGAATAAGGTAGTCCACAGACTCCCCATCCCTATTCTTAACCCTATTCTTAACTCTTTAAGACTGATACATATTTTTATTGGTAAGTTACACGCGCCCAAAACAAACAGGTATGTATATGCTAAATAGTGGTAATGTGGTATTGTGTAAGATGTAGTTTTGAAACTTGCCTGAGAATGCAGCAACAAGACACTGAACTTCCTGACTCCAATCAAACCCACGAATAGCCTCATGCACACCACCATAATCTCTCATCCATAGCTTCTGACCGATTTTCCAAACTGCAACCACTTCTAGCTGACTCTCCTTAATTGCAGAAGGTATCGATTTCCACAGAAACCGAGCACTGTTACTGAAATATACCAATCCACATATAAAACTCTAAATCCCACTAAAATCCAGGTCACAGAACAACAACAACAACAACACAAACACCGAAACCCATTGTTGCAAAAAAGGGTTTACATGAAACCCCAATTGGGAAAACAACAAAAGTCTGATATGAAAAAACAAAACTTAATAATACAGTTCTTAAATGCAGTAACTTAGGTTCTCCAATTAAATCGAAAAACATGGTTGCATTGACCAACAAAGTATAAACAGTGCTATTTTTTTCTAAATCCAATCCAACTATGTGTTTGAATTTAATTGGGGAACTAAATGTACTACACCTAAGTAACTGTATCTAAGTTTTACACAATATTAAAACAACAAAAGCAAAAACAAAAAAAAACACGAAAAACATCAACCAGTGGGTGCATCATGAAACAAAGTATTTTGGGTTTCAACCAAAAAAAAAGAATCATACATATCATCAACGTAAATGTGGGCAAGAAGATGAATAGAGTAGGGCCAATCGTCCTCATAAGCAACGCCCTCAGCAGCAGCCTGTTCAAACAACGCTATTAACTCAATTACAAAATTACTATTATATTAACCAAAAATTAGAAGAAGAAATTGCCTGAAGCAAGAGGTTGTCACAGATATCAGCGATGTTTTGATACGATTTGGAAGCCAAAGCCTTTGTGAGGGGACTAAAATCCATGCCTGAAATTCACTGTTTTGTTTTATAAAAACTTCATCAACCTATTTTTGTTCCCAACTCGGCAGGTATATATAATACAATACTACATGATTAGTATGAGTATTTTAAAGCCCACTGACCTGGGCTTTTGTTGGGCTTTGCTTCCAAGGGCTGGGTAAGTGATTGGATTTTTTTAGGAACGTTGTTGGAGAGTGTGTTTGGATACAGTTTCATTGGCTGAATCAAAAAATTATTGCTAAAATAAAATAGATAAAAGTAAAAATTAGTTGAAATAATATAATGAACCTATAAATAGTACAAAAAAATGCAGTGAAGCCTATGAATAATAGCAAAAATAAGTTAAATAGTAAAATAATTTAAATTTTCCATCCCAATCTAAACGTACACTAAGTATTGTGGAAATATGTATGGCGAAAAAATGTTGTAAAAATACATATTATAATATTTAAACAACGAAAACTATTGTTTAAATAACAGTACCAGACAAGCCCAACTTGTCCTCTAAATCAATTTACATATAATTTTTAGACTAATTGCACATTCCTCTCTTCAAATTTGCAAGAATAACACTCCATCTCAAACTTCAAAAGGAATTGGGAATCAGACCCAAACCAGTATAGTAAAAACTGATAAACTAGTCAAAAATCAATAAAAACTAGAATCAGGCCCAATTTTGGTTCTTTAACCGTTCCAAATTTTAATACCATGAAAAACACTCATCTCCCTTAAGACTTTAAGAAAATAACGCTCCTCTTTATGTTTATATTACTAACATAATATTCTCATTACCAAAATTTAACCATGTTCAGTAAAAACAAAACTAATAAATTTACAATATAAATGCAAAGTTTATCAAACATCAAAAGACTTCCAATTGTAAATTTCTCCACAACCAATTGGGAAAAAAAATTAAAAATTTTATTAAAAAACAAAAAAACAAAGCAAAACAAAACAAAAGTCTGAATATTTTAAAATACTCTTTAATTAAAAAGTTAAACAATGGAATTTTAATTCTGAAGGGGAGGTTGGAGGTTAATTTTGGATACCTACCTTTGAGCAAAGGGCATGTTAGACAATTAGAGCATTCACATTAGTCTTTGTAAAATAGAAAAGCTCCACAATTTTCCCAACAAGCCACCAAAACCTCCCATGTCAATTTATGTATAATTGTGTAAAACCCATCCACAACTACAATAAACATGTAAATTTACACTAGAACTATTCATTTTGCATTTCGTTTTTTATTATTGCTTTACGCATCCTGATGATGGAGGAAGAGAGTAAATAATGGTTGTTGTGTATGTAGAAAAAGAAACATTTTTAAAAATAAATAAATAATTGACATGTTCGTGAAATAGTGTTTAGAATAAATAATTTGATGTGCGTTTTTGAAATGTTGTTATATAAAATAAAAAAATTAGATTTTTATACTAAAATAAACATGGATTTTTGCACGAGTTAATATGAATGCTCTTAGTACGCAACATTTTTAACATCAATTTAATAAAGGCTGATCAAACAGATGTCAAGGGAGGGGGAGGGAAGGATTGTTTTTCCCTTTTCAAGTTTGGGGCAAAGTGTCATTTGTCCAAATCTCAAGGAAGAGGAGTGTAATTACTCCTAATTTGTTTTCAAAAATTTGCCCCCTAAAGTCAAATTGCTTGGATGGCACTTTTTTCTAGATAAATAAGTATATTTTATTCCCAAAAAAAAAAAAAAAATCCAAGATATAGAATAAGACTCAAAACACACATTGGGGGTTCTTAATACTCATGATACCCAGCTTTCACAATTTGAAAGCACCTACTTGAAATGTGACTATCACATCTAAACAGAGCTAGCCCTAGACATTTTAGAACCTAAGGTAAGAACTAAAAATGAGGCATTTTTTATACTTATATAATTAAATTAATGTTTATTTAACATTTTTATATTATAATATATTTCATTTAAAATCTATTTTTCTTGCCTTTTAAGATGCAAATTGACTAATTAAATTTTTGTATTCAAGTTCATCTAACATCTCATTTTCAATCGATGTTATCTTGCAATTGTATCATTCCGTTATCTTTTAACTCTTTTTGGTGAATTTCTTGCACATTTGTGATATTTTCATCTAAATTTTGTATTATATTTTGTTTATTACTAATGTAGGGATAAGGGATCCAAGAACATATGCTAGGCCTTGGGCTTTGTCCGAGGACACTTTGTGGTATGAGGACAGATAAACAGTAATGAATATGTAAGACTTAGGATCCCATGAGAGTTACAGGTGAGAATGTTGGGGAAGGTAAGCCGAGGAGGAGTGTATCTCTTTGGCTAAGTGAAATAGAGGTCAAAAAGAGTGTCTTGTCACCCAAGGTGATCTTCCGGGAAATTCTAGTGATAATGATATACGTTGTGAATGTACAAGACAACTAGGAGGTGGGAAATATCTAAGGGAAAGCTATTACCCCCACATTGAATGTTCTATAGCTAACTCTCTTATCACATTAATGAGGAAGTGATACATGAACAATAGTTTTCAACTTTATAGCTACTCTCCAGAGACTTCAGGAAGGTGCTGATGTGACAGGGATCGACACCAACAATCTAATCTACACGTGGAAGGCAGGGATGAAGGCAAAGGAATAGTATAAAATAGGAAGAAGACAATGAGAGTGGGAGATCGAGAAATTGAGAGAAAAACACTATAGCAATCAAGAATTGAACTTGTAATCAAACTTGAGAAGAAATATATAAGATCTGATTTCCTCAAATTGTGTCGAGGACGATTTTCTTTAGTTTAAACCAGACTATCTTCATTTTCTTGTCATTTGGATCTACTTTAATTGTTGATTGACTCATTAAAGCCCAGTTTTATAACCCACTCTCTACAAATTTATTGTATTGGGCTATTTGGGCCTAAGTTTATCAATCATTTGGGCTTGGGAGCCAAATTGTGTCATTACAATTGATAACACATTTATCCACTGACCCTTTTTTAGACTCAATTAATTTTTCTTCTTTTTTTCTTTTTTTAAGTTTTTCATATCCAGATACATATTTTCTAGTAAACATTTCTAATCAAACAATATATTTATAAAGACTAAAATAAAAAATACCTTTCAAGTGTAGAGCAAATGAGAAATAAAACCTGATTTATATAAAAAATATTGTTGTAGTTTCACCGAACGATAACAAGTTTTTAACAATTTCAACCTGTATAAATAAAGACTTATTCAATATATTACCACTATAACCCAAAAAAAAAAAAAGCGCAGACTTTATAAATAAAAATAAAAAATAAAAAAAACTTGAAGGCCCAAACAAACGTGAAATGTCCAGGCAGCCACATAACTCAACTCAATATAAAAAAAAACAAGCCCAATAGAAAGCGAAGTGCCCAAATAAATTATATTTGATACGGTGATACCTCAAAACTCAAAACCTTGAGCAGTTGAGAGAGGTGGAGAGTAGAGAATTAGAGAAAGAATGAGAGAGGCGGAGGAAGCTTGCTTCAGCAGTTGAGCCAGGCAAGTAGCCAGCAACAGTGGAGAGAATTAGAGAAAGAATGAGAGAGGCGGAGAGTAGAGAGGAAGAAGTACAGGGAATGGTAAAAATTTTAGGGATTTGAGTTATTTTATTTGTTTTGATGTGTGATTGTTTTGTGGTTAATCTCTTAGACTAGATTTGTAGTTTATCTTGTTGATTTTTGGTTTGTCTAAAGGATAATAATGTTATTTTTGGGCAATGATTTTGTTTAGAACCAATGTTTAACTGAATCTACCAAATTTTTTTTTTTGGTTAAAAGGATGTGCTGGATATTTTTAATTCATTTGAAACCCTTTTTTTTTTTTTTTTTTTTGCCTCTACTACCCCTTCTTTTCTAAAATTTTTAGGGCCCCCCTTCCACTTGGGGGCCTTAGGTAATTGCCTAATTGGCCTAGTGGAAGGGCTGGCCCTGCATCCAGAAGGTATTAGGAAAAAAACCTCTCACAAATTTAGATAGTCTAGAAAATAGATTCAACACACATATTGGGGTTCCTTATTCTCTTAACACATTCTAAAACCTTGCCTTTCCCAGAACAAGAAGCTCTCAAACTCAACAAAAACGTTAAATTTTAGAAATTATCTTTCTACAAGTTTAGATTGCTTGTCTTTCATATATTTGTCGATACTATATTTTGTTCACCTTAGTTTTACAGGCAAAAATCTCAATTTTGACTTTAACAATGCTGAAAATTGTATCTTACACAATGAGGTCTTGGTGATATCAAACAAAACATAATTTGTCCCAATTGGATGTTGAATTTAACGGTTTAAAATTAAAATGACCAAAATGCCCTTTGACAATTGAACTTTGGCTAAGTTCACAGAAGGTCAAACAATGTTTGAATTTCCAACACACTCTAAAACCTTGCCTTTCCTAGTGCTAGAAGCTCTCAAACTCAACAAAAACGTTGAACTTAAGAAATTATCTTTCTACAGGTTTATATTGCTTGTCTTTCACAAATTTGTTGATACTATATTTTGTTTTTACATGCAAAAATCTCAATTTTGACTTTAACAATGCCGAAAATTGTATCTTACACAACGAGGTCTTGGAGATATTTAAAAAAAAAAAAAAAAAAAAAAAAAAAAAAAAAAAAAAAACATAATTTGTCCCAATTGGATATTGAATTTAATAGTTTAAAGTTTAAAACGACGAAAATGTCCTTTAACAATTGAACTTTGGCAATAGTTCACAGAAGGTCAAACAATGTTTGAATTTTCACCTAACCACCAAATTTCGTCATTATACACCAAAATCCAAATTTCCAAACAATTGTTTGGCTCTTCACACTTCTTGTGAACTTTTTTAATACAGAGCGAGTAAAAGGGGCAATACGGAAGACTTGTCCACCCCGCAAAGCTGGGCTTTTCAGTTTGCTTTGCTCCATATGTGGTCAGCCTTCTTACTTATTTGCCTTGCTTGGACTATCAAAAACATGTAGGAAAAATTTAACTCGAGACAATAGTTTCTGTCATTTAAAAAAAAACTTCAATTGTCAGTTTTTTTTTACTTGACTTACCAAAAACGTTTATGAGAAGAAATTAATTTGTTTCATCGTGGTATCTTATCATATATATTATATAAAAGTTGAAGCACAACTAGAATTCAAATGAAATCCAAATTATTTTATAATCTGTCTTTTGCGTTATGTATCCAGTTTTAATTTTCTTAATGAAAGTTGAGATAATTACCTCACTCACCTAAATAAGATCACCTCAACATCACTATTGTTGAAATGATATAGGAGTTTTGACTTATGTTATTGTCTTATGCTTTAACATAATGACATGTGTCATCATTGCCTACATCATCTTATTGTTGAAATCTAACTTTTATAATATACTATTAATTTTTTTTATACAATATATAAATTTTACTCTATCCTAATCTAAGTATATATATATATATATATATATATGTAAAGTTCATTCCTGAAAATTTGAACCCTAACTCTTGCCCCCACACCCCACAAGCATTTACACCTGTAAAGTGACCATTGAACTAAGAGTGTATGGTGATTAATATACTATTAATTAAAGCCTATGTGTTGCATGGTTTTGGTAAACTTATAAAAGATACGGTTGATTTGAGAAGTACTCCCTCCGTCCCATTTTGTTTGTCCTGTTTGAAAAGTCAAACTTTTTAAGGGGACATCATTTATTGTCTTGTCTACCTTTTAAAAATGTATAAGTTTCCAAAACTACCCTTAAATAAATTTATCAAAAAATTGAATTATTAATAAAATAGGGGTATAATAGGAACATTAGTAAATTAATGATTTTTATTTTTAGAAACAGGACAATATTTTGGGACATCCCATAATAGAATAGAGGACAAACAAAGTGGGACGGAGGGAGTAGTAATTAAATGAATGATTATTAAATAATTTAAATAATTGAATAATTGAAGGCAAAGTTAATAAATGAAAGTCATTTCAAAGCAATAATTAAAAACAATCCAAGTTTCTAAAGATTTAAAACATTGGAAATGCTCATAGCCTTGTAACTTATTTAACACATTTTAGTGTTTTTAACGAGACATTCATGGAATCACGGTTTGAATCTCTTATAGTCATTATAACTATTGAACAAAAAAAAGAAAAAACATTGGAAGCAAGGTTAAAACTGGAATTGAAGCCGAGGAAGAGGGAGACACTCCAATGTGTTTCACTACACAAATAAATAAATAAAAATTGTTTAAAAACATTTAAAAATAAATAAAAAGTTAGATAAGAACTAAAGAAATTATACGTGTATTATGTTTGCCAAATAAACAAAGAAAATGGAGTGTTAATTTGATGCAACAAGTGATATTGTCTCTACCTTTTGAAGTAAGGATTATCTCTCCGGTGTTAGGATCATTCACACTGCTTAGCTAAAAAAATGGACGATAATTGAATTGAGATATGATTTTCCACAAGTGTAATAGTATAAGACATGAAAAGTCAAGTACATGACTTAACTGGTTACTTTAAACTATATAGCTAGCTGTATGAATTCACAATGTGGAAGGCATGATGTCTTAATCAAATAAAGAAATATCTCAATACAAAAATTCCTACTTTTTTTTCAGACTAAGCAAAGGCTGTTCCCATTGTCTTTTTATTTTATTGGAAAAAGTCTATTGTTAATCCAGTTTAAAACTATCTTCTTCTGATTAATTATGTGACGATTGAAAAGACAAATTATGCAAAATTTTAGTCACATAATTTTTTTTATGACGTGTGTAACTTGTTTAAATAATTCATACGAATAGTCTTATAAATCATCATGTAGTAAGTTAGAGGAGATAGCTAGTTTGAACTAGTTTAGAACCAAACTTTGTTGATAACTAATTTTTACCTTGATTTTTGCTTTGTTACAGGCAAATTAAACCATAAAAGTTGATGCTAAAATAAAATTAATTCAAATAAAAATCGCATTATATATATATATTTTTTGATTGGAAAAATCGCATTATATTAAACAATGGATCTAATGGTTAACATTGCAACTGACTTTCACAAAAATACAAAAATGTTATTCTATTATAAACGCTAGGCTCGCTAGCGAATATTGCAATGAATTAGCATGTGATCCATGGCTATCTCTCTTATCATTTAATTATTCTAAGTGATTATCATATGAAATTTTAGTTTTTAAATAAACTTTTGTTTTTTTTGTTTTTTTTTGTTTTGTGTGTTTTGTTTTTGTGAATTCTTTTTCAAATCTTATTGAACAACAACTAAACATGTACAGTATAATTCACAAATTCATACAGTTATATTCTTATTGTGAGTTTGGATTATAAATTATATGTGTGTTAATAAGCTGATAGTAAAAGGAATTCCGGATGGAAAAAAAGGGGATCAGACCAAAAGAAATAATATATATAAAAGATATTAAAAAGCGGTTCCTAATCAAAGTTTTCTGTGTAAAAACAAAAGAAATTATGCATAACCGTGTATTAAAAAAAGTTGATAAGAACAAAAGAAATTGTATTAATTTCTCTCTATATGGAGATATAAAAAAAAAAAAAAAAAAGAGATAAACAAAAAACATAATCCCTGGTAATTACTAATAAAAATATTATTAAAAGCAACAGTAATACACATAGTAATTGGGTAGGGTATCTATTAGTTAAAACTTAATTAATTTTAGGATAAACACAATTAAAAGAGGAATTTACATAATTAGCTAATTAATTAAGTGATGAGCTTGAACTCGGCTCATGTGCAAAATAAAATTAAATAAACAAGTTTGAGCTTTTAATAGACTTCACTAGCTTTCCAGATCTCGCAACACCTCTCAGTTGCACCATTGATCCTCCATGTTAGAAAAAGCGATCAAGCTCCAATACTTCCTAAATGTCCAAACAACAATCAATGCTCAATATGGTGAAGAAGGTGAATGATAGAATTTCCTCTCATGGATATGGAAATTGAGAGAAGGAAGATGTGTAGAGAAACAAAGGTGTTTGGCTTTCACAATGAAAGACACAACTCTCAAGGTGAGTGTTTCTAATCTATAAAACTATTTATCTTTTAAGGTTAAAACTTGTGGGAAAGAGATGCATATATAGAGGAGAAAAAAAAGGCACAGTTGAAAGTTTTAAACGTGAGCTGTCTAGGAGTACTCGCGAGTGGGCACACTAGTGAGTCACTCATGGCTTATCCAACTCTTACTGACTTTCAAAATTCCTTACGTGCTTCTCACATGAAAACTCGTGGGTGTTGCTTGTCACGAACCACTCATGAATCAGTCCTGTGTTCCACAAATTTTGCAATTCTTTATCAATTTTAAACCCAACCTAATTACATTAAAATCCCACAAAATAAAAGGAAAAAAAATGCAAGAAATTACAACAAATTTGACATTAAATAAAGCCAACAAAACAATTGTGGAAATTCACAACTTAACATCCCTTCCATTATGGTTTGTCACATTTTTGCTATATTTCAATTTGGTCTTTATTTGTTACACCATGTTTCAATTTGGTCCATAACCTTTTAATTGCGAAAACTAATTTTTTATTTTGGCCGTTTTCCATATTATCAATTTTCATTCAAGAGATAATGACAGAGATTAAATTGACATGATATTAAAAAGTTAAGGACCAAATTGACACAATTGAAAAGTTGGGAACCAAATTAAACTATGGTATAAAGTATTGAGACCAAATACGTAACTTACCCTAACATAAATAGTGAAAATGAAAATTTTAAAATATGAAAGGATAAGAAATGAAAACAACTTCAATCTATTTTTTTTTTTAATTTTTATAAATAAATAGTGGGGGAAGGTGAAACGGCATTTGAATCACAAACAAGATATCAGATAATTGGATAACATTCATTCCTATTGAATTCTTCAATTCCCCCTTATTTTTATTTAGACGCAAAATATGTAGCATTTAAAATAAATATCACTCACTTATTCATTCGACTAAAAATAGGAGAATATTAATTGGAGGATTTAAATCGAAGAGATAATCATCGTATAAACCCTTAATCACTCCAGATCTATCTAGAGACCTAACAAGTCAATTAATAATCCAATAACCTCAAAATCTTGCCCCCTGATTCGTTCAATGTGTCATTTTCACAATTCTCTTCAACAAGTCCCATATTCACACACACACACACACAAGGCACTACTTTGTCCTCATTACACCAAGAATAGCAGGAAATACGTGGAAGGAACAAAACATAACGACCTTGCCGCATTGACTTTTAAACACCAAAAAAAGCCCATACCTTTATTTCTCTTCACCACCATCATCATTTTCTTCTCCTATCTATCTGGTCTCTCTCTCTCTCTTTCCCTGGAATACATATTAATAAACCCATTTCAATTTTGGGTACACTCTAAACTTTTGCCTTATATATATAGAATAGAGCCTTGAGATCTTTCACCTGTTAATTCAACAAACCACAGGTACATACCCATTTGTGTATTTCAGTTATAACTGCTTTCTATGTATCTGTTCCCTACTTTTCTGAAATTTTAATGTTAGTCCTAGAATCTATGTTTTTTTATTTTTTTAGTTTTTATTATTATTATTATTATTATTATTTTTTTCTGGGTATTCACACATGGCTTTATTGTCCATAATTAATGCTTGTGGCTACATTAATTAATTAATTAATTAATTTTTTTATAGTGTGTGAGATTTGGACTGATCTATTCTATGTTGTATTTATGAAGTTTGGTGTAGTTGATGAAATGATTAAGTGGGTTTTGATATTAAGGATAGATTTTTGTCAGTCGGTTTCTCTTATTAACAGATGCAAGTCTGTCAAATACCGATTTTAAGCAAATGGGTTCTCTGTTTCTCTGAAATGGTGTACTGTCATGGTGTGTGCTCCAAATCCTTTCAATTTTTTTTGGTGGTGCTGTGAAATGAAATTCTTGTCAATAACCCTTTGTAAAACGGTTTCAAACTGCACCTTTTCAACTTACAACTTCACTCTTTTTAGGTACAACCTTTTCAAACAATCCCATTTTCAATAATCTGAAAAATAAGCTGTACCAAATGGGCTAGTCACTTGGTGCTAGTCATTCCTGTAAGTTTTCTCTCTGATTTGGAGAGAAAATATTTTGTGGGCTTTGGGAGAAAAATACTTCCCCACCTTTCTTCCTTTCAACGCGTTTTGTTCTCTACCAAACAAAGGAAAATGGTAATAACCCACCGTTTTTTCTTCATCTTGTACCTATTTCTCCAAATTTTTCACATGGACAAAGTTTGGTTCCAAGCTAGTTTGGAGCTATCTTTTCCAACTCATTACATGGTGATTTATAAGATTATCCATGCGTATTATTTAAACAAGTTACACATTCTTTAAAAGGGTCATGTGACTAAAACTACATATGGATAGTTTGTTCAATTACCACATCATGGGTTGGAGCAAGATAGCTCCAAATCAGTTTGGAGCCGAACTTTTTCCTTCCCACGTTAACAAGGGGGACTGCACTCCACAAACAGGAGTTTTTGTGTTTATCAAAGCAATATCCCCATCAAAAATTATATCCTCAACTCTCTTAGGCATCGCTCGATGAATCCTAATCACAAAAAGTACAAAAGACTAGAGTTCACGGACAACTGCGCAATGCATTAACAAGTGATGTATAGTTTCCCATTACATTTGAACATATTTCACCATTCTACCAATGTTATACCTCTCTTAACAAGATTGTTATCTGTTCAAATTCTCTCTTAACCCTGAGTACTTTTAAATACCCTCGTTGTCCATTGTTCCCAAGCTTCCTCATACTTAGTGCCAACATCCCCTCTCAAAAGTAGTTTCCTATCTCCCATAGCACCATAGCCATTTAAAAAATTGAGCTTGGTTGAAGGTACCCATTTTTCTCTACTCCAACTCCCCATTCTTAACTGGAGAACACGATGTATTCCATTCCATTCCTCAAGATGGAAATAAAACTCATCCCAGGTCCACCCACACAAAATTCTGCAGCAATCTCTTCAATTGATTATCCACACATGTTGGAATGGTAAATAATAATAGACAGTAAGCTGCTAAAATTGGATAACGGACTCTTTATAAGAGTCAACCTTCCGCTCTTGGATATTTTAAACTTCTACCATCCTGATAACTTTGCATATTTTCTTTAGGGTAAGATTCCAAATTCTTCTCACTTTGAATGATGATCCCAATGGCATGCAAGATAATTCATTGGCAAACATCCAACCTTACAATGCAAGATATCTGCCAAGTCATCTGTATCATCTTCTCAACAGGAACAATCTCACTCTTGTCTCTTTGTCAGGCTTGATACCTTTTCAAAGTATAGCAAAACATATCTAATATAAAGGAGACGTTCAACATTTGCAACAGAAAAAAAGTATGGTATTATCAGAAAAAGTAGGTGAAAAATCATCAAGCTATCATGAGATCCATCCTCAATCTGAAAGCCTAATATGAAACCCTCTTCCATAGTTTTCATTAGCCAAATCAAACCCATTCTACCCATGCACTGTAGTTATACAGGAATGAATCCAATGCTTCCACCTTTCACCATACCCATTCTACCAGCAAGTAGATTTGTGTTGTACTTTTATTTACTCTCCATATATTACTTGACCTTTTTGTCTTTTTATTAATATTTATTTCTGAAAAAGAAAAAAGAAAAAAAGAAAAAAAAATCTGCTCTGTGTGACACATTTTACCCACAGCCCTAATTGGCTTATTGGGATAGTCTAATATGCCATGCTTAATTGTGCTTGTATCCATCTGTTGTTGTACTCTTCGAAGTTTCCCTTCAACATAGACTACTCCTGAATTCACTTTACTACGCTATATTTATTTGGTTTGAATTTTCTGTTTCTGTTGGCTGTCAGATTGTTTAACATTTGCTGGAAAATACGAAAGTTTTGTGCACAGAAAAAGCTTTTCTGTCAGCTTTGTCTGTGCAATTTTCTGTTCTATCTAACTCTTGGGGGGGGGGGGGGGGGGGAAGGGAAGAAGCCAATGAGCTCTAGCTCAAACTATTCCTCCTTTCCCCATAAGAAAGGGTTAAGGGTAAATTTTTGGGTTCAAAACCCATTTTGTGTGTGTGTAAACTTACCCAAAAAAAATAAGAAGCCTCAAATTTGCATTAGCTGTTGATATTGAGATGAGGTGTATACAATATTCCCTTTATAATTGGTTTATTGCTATGGGCATGTTCTTTTGATGTGTTTTAATTGAGAATATTGTCTCATTGTGGTACACTATTTTCATTAGGTGGCCATAAATTAGCTCTTAACCATTTGATGGTTGTTTCCTATTAGATTGTGGGATTTACTGATACCAAGTTAATATTCGTTACGAACCATGTGGATGTTGGTTGTCTGATAGTTTAGCAATCATCATGCACCTGCAGTATCATCAATATGAAGTGCTCTTACTATTAGGTGCAAATCTTGTTCAGCTAATGAAAAAGCAATTGTGATAGGTTGTCTTATTTATTGATATGGACTGTTAACACTAATATTTGTTGATTTTTTTCTTCTTTTTTCTAGCAATATTTGGTTTTATGT
Organism: Quercus robur; assembly: GCF_932294415.1. Lineage (NCBI taxonomy): Eukaryota > Viridiplantae > Streptophyta > Magnoliopsida > Fagales > Fagaceae > Quercus > Quercus robur. Next base: position 41,434,950 of record NC_065537.1, read on the forward strand.
TATATATTTTGTAATTGTGTTTTTCCTAATGAAAACAGAAGTTTGATTATTTTGTTCTTTCTTCATATCTGATAATGTAGTTGTCATTGTTAGTTATAGATTCTTGCAACATCTGGGAGTGGGGATCGGATAGTACAGAAAATTTAATTTTGCTTGGATGAAGAAATGTGGAAGGGAGATAAAGTAAGGTAAAATGCAGGATTCTGTTGGTGATGATGGAAAATTCCAGCTATGATGCAATGAGAGGTTGTCTGGAAGAGGATCTTATACAATCCAATGTCTTCAAGTAAGAGTGCTTCGCATGGGCTTGATGATAATGGGGTTCAGAAACAAAGCACTGATTTTGTAGACAGGTACTGCTTAAATTAAGTTTGTTAAAGAAGAAATGTGTCGTGCAAGTATTTATACATGTGTGGAGACAATTTTACCTATCAATTGTGCAAAGTCTTGGTGACAATGGAGTGGGATGAGGTTGGGGTAGGTCTCTGGTTTGATTCAATGATTCTGAATTCAACCTTATTGATTTGATTGGGTTGGTTGGGACTCAGCATGCTAGATACAACTTTTATTTATGGGAGGTTTTTTTTTTTTCTTTGTGGGGGGGGGGGGGGGTGTTGGGGTGTGCCTTCTCTGAACTGTATGTATGGTCAATATGCTTTGATTAAAGGTGCTAATTGCTCCTTTTCTTTCTCTTTTGATTGGCAGAATTTAGAAATGCCGCCACAGAAAATATCAAAAGATTGGAAGTTTCTTGCAAAAGCTTCTACTCTAACAAATAAATGACTGTGATAATAAATAAAACTCTAACCAAACTCATCTGAAATGGGACTTTACAGAAAGCCTTTTTATTTTTAAAATATCATTATTATTATTATTTTTATTTTTTTAAAATTTATAATTCAATAGATTCAATGGGAGAGAGGGGAATTGAATCTTGGATGTCTCCACTAAAGAGAACACAAGGGGGTGCCAGTTGAGCTACAAGGCTCTTGGCAGGACTTTACAGAAGTCCATTATTAGCTACTAACTATGAAACTAGACAACCAAATCTGTAAGATTACCAAATTACTATTGACGTTGATATTTGAATAAAGCCAATGATAAGCTTGTTGCATACTTTTGCAAAGGGAATTAGAATCATAGACTTAGTAATATAAACAAGTTTGTGAAGAATCCTAACTGGGATGCATGGAAAATTTAGCGTGTATATTTTTTATTTATTTTTGTAGTCTCTAAGCTCACTCTTCCTTGAGCTTCTTGTAGTCTGCATTATAGAGCTTTCTATCTTTACCACTTTAGGTAGGAAGCAAGTCAATATTGAAAAGTTTGCGTTTGTGTATCTTTTTTCTCGTATTCTGTAGGACTAATATTGAGAAACAACTTGATTCCAGGAATTTGAAAGGAGATGTCAATTTTAGTCATCTTCAAGACCGAGAGGCTATGGTATTGTTAACTAACATTGCCATGCAGAATATTTGAATTTGAACTTACAATAATGCTTGATATGCTTCCTTTACACTAACTAAGTTCACAAGTAGGAACTTTATTCACGAGCCAGAGCGCAGGAAGAGGAGATCCAATTTCTTCGTGAACAAATTGCTCTTGCGTGTTTGAAGGTATAGCATTTCCTCAAAGGCTTTTAGTTACATGCTTATGTTAATTTGTTAGTCACTGTAATTCTACATTTTTGACATGAGAGGAAATAACATGTCTTTTGGATCAGGAAATGCGGCTGTTGAATGAGAAGTATGCATTAGAGATGAAATTCTCTGACTTGCGAATGGTTGTTTATTTTTTTGAGAGTATCTATATATTCTCTCTCTCTCTCTCTCCTTTGGTTGTACTTGGTGGTGTTGGAAATTGGATTGATGAATTTAATCTTATTTTTTAGGCTATTGATGAGAAGCAAAATGAAGCCATTACCTCTGCCTTAAACGAGTTGGTTAGGAGAAAAAGTGACCTTGAAGAAAATTTGAAATTGGCTCATGATTTGAAGGTAAATTTATATATTCTCAGTCAACTCATGCCTCTCTGTACCCTTGCAATAATGTTGATAGTTTGTTATATCTGTTGCATATAGGAAAAGTCCTTTTAGGGTATGTTAATTTACCTAACACATATTCTTAGTATTTATACTAATAACATTTGTACATTATTACACATTTACTTCTTATTATGTAAACATTGCTCATAAAAACTCCACCTGAAGCTGGGAATAAATGGTATATCATATAATCCCAGATTGTTACATAGTAAATCTAATCTAGTCTTCATAAGGGTTTAGTAAACATATTTGCAATTAGAGTTCTTGTAAATGCATTTGGGGTACCAATAACTTTACTTTCTATCTTTTCTCGAACAAGATGGCAATCCACTTCTATATGCTTAGTCTGCTCATGAAAGATAGGATTTGAAACAATATGGATTGCTTTCTGGTTGCCACGTTACATGGTCAAAGGTAACTTAGCGTTAAGATTTAACTCCTCAAAGTAGGTGCTTAATCCACATAAGCTCATATGGCGTATGAGGTATGAGCTATGGCTATACTCAGCTTCTACACTAGACCGGGACATATCACTTTCACTTTGCTTCTTACTCTTCCAGTAATCAAATTCCCTCATAGAAAGGTGCAATCTCCAGTAGTTGATCTTCTATCTAAGGGTGATTCTGTACAATCTGAGTTTGTAAACACTTTTACCTGTAAATGCTCATTAGCCTTTTACAAAAGTTGCCGACAGATCAAAAGACCACAAAGTTGCCGGAGATAAGCTCTATTCAGCTTGGAGCATTGATTACCCATAACAAATAGGCTAGCTCTATCTCTCAATTGCCTATCCTGTGCTCAAAAAGGTCCCCCACTTCCTCAGCAGCTCTTCAAGGTGCATTTAGTTGTCTTAGATGAGACTCGGGCTATTCCTCACTCCAAGACCAGGATGTCTGGATGTGCTTTTGGAAACTTCAAAATCTGAAGAACTGTGTGAGCTATTATTATCCTGATCAGAATAGACATTTTTTTTTGTCCAGTGAGGCCACCTTTTTTGAAAGGTTTTGCAATTTGTCCTTCAAGTAAAAGTTAATATGTTAATCTTTGTATAACGTGTAAAGTTGAGCCCTCGCTAGCTACATGATATAGTCAAACAGAAAATGGGAATATTTGGAAAACATGTATTTTCTGTCACATGTCATTGTATATATTAATGTACTCAAGATTATGATGTCAGAGATTATCTTTCATTAATAAAGTTACTTGAGGTCAGTGCCCGAATATTTAGAAGACAATCTAGAAAACATGGTTGATTGCTCTGATAGTGATATATGAATTTAAGTGCTTAATGGGTGATGCCTTGAATGCTTTGGATGAATCAAATCATTTTATATTTTCTTGCAATGCTCCTTATCTGTTGTCTTTTTTTTTTTTCCTTTTTCTTTCCCTGTCTTCTATTCACATCTTGTTTATAATTTTTTTTGGTTAGCTGTTTTTTAATGGTATACTTATTCTTTAGGCTGCAGAGGATGAGAGATATGTCTTCATGTCTTCCATGCTTGGGTTATTGGCTGAATATGGTATTTGGCCGCGTGTTCTAAATGCCTCTGTTATATCCGATAATTTAAAGGTATCAATAGTATGGAACACAAGTATATGTAATGATAAACTGTATGGAATTGTCTTGCATATCATTTAAGTGCTACTTATCCTTTTCACTGAGCACAAACCCTATGCTATGGTTCATCAAGGAAGCAGATCTGGTGGTCCCAAACCTTAACATGCTTTGCCAAAAACCATCCAAAGGTCCCATGCAGTGCTTCTATGCACTACATTAACCACTTTAGTCATTCTGATAAGAGACTTTATGGTATTATTGGGACAAATAAAACAAGAATCTTGGCCCTACAGGTGGTGGATTTTGAGAGTTGGATGATAAGTTACTTAGAATCATATTGTAGATGGAATTTAGTTAAGCTTTATAGCGATGAACAATTTTTATTTTTTATTTATTTTAAATGTTCTCAAAGTCGATATATGGTTGAAAACAGATTGAAATCCACTTCGTTGATTTTTGAGTGGTGTTAGAGTTGAACATTTTTGTCGGACAAATGCAACAACCTTAGTATTGCAAATTCTTGAGCTAAAAGTGTAGATATGATTCTAGTATATATATATATATATATATTTTTTTTTTTTTTTGATAAGTAACATAAAGATTTTATTAAAAAAATAACACAGCCCAGTACATAGGAAATGTACTAAAGGGGCAGTATATTTAAGGATGCAATATTTAAATCTCAGTTATTATCTGTTCCACTTACTGGTATTTTTTCTTTCGTTTTTCTTTCCCTGGTCCCTAGCTTGAAAGGTATTTTCTCTTTATATTTTTCTTTTTGCTCTATTTAGGCCTCTGCTTTTAGGCCTATAGGAGCAGTTGGAGACTCTGCTATATGTTGCTAAATATCAGTCAATTAACCAAGTTTCTTGAATCTCTGTAGCGGTTACATGATCAACTGCAATGGAAGATCAGAACTTCACATGTAAGCCTGCCACTTATGGTTTCATGTTTTTTTTTTTTAGTAAGTTGTAGCTCTTGATGTAGTAATTATGCAGTGACCTGTTTTTTCCCTTTATATATAATTGTCATTCTCATTCCATCACTTTGCAGTTCTTTTTCTTTTTAATATTTAAGTTTTGGGCAATTTTTTTTTTAAACCCCATAGTTTAGAAGTACCCACACTTTCAGAAGTTTCAAATTAAAGCCTATAATCTTAAAGATTTCAATTAAAACCATATAACCATTTACAATGACGTTGTTAATAGAAAATATGTAAACAAAACGATGCTGTGTGGTTATTTCTTCAATATGTATATCTTAGTTCCAAATTTTTGGGGTTGGTTATGGATCTTTAACAAATTAGTTAGGTTCGACAACATGTATTCTTTTCCTTCATTTTTATTTTACCTTAAGTCATACTCTTTGTTACTTTCTTAATTGATGACATTTTTTACTACTTTTACTAATGTTATTTTTGGTTTTACTTTTCCTTTTTTCCTTCCCCTTAACTTGAATCAACTCATTCTTTCTTACCGGTGTGTTGATTGCTCTCACCTGAACATAAGCAAATTGTTTTAAGCGATTCTCCCTCGTCTTTTCATCAATAGGGGTCACCCCTATTTTTAAGTGGGTTTCCTTATTTTGAATCCTATCTTTCCGTGTATTTCTCCTTATCCATTATAACATTCTCATTTCAGATATATGAATATGTTGCTTTTTAATAGCCCAAAATTTATTACCATCCATAGAGTGTAGTTTGTCTTATAGTAGTCTTATAAAATTTTCCCTTTAACTTAATAGGTGTTCTACGATCACACAGTACCCATGATGCTTATCTCTGCTTCATTGACCTTGCTCTTATCCTATGATTTACATCGTCTTCAATCTCTCTAGCTTTATGGATTATTGATCCAAGATATCGAAAGCTCTCGTTCTTTAGTATCTCTTGATCATCAAGTCTTAATCCCCTCCATCTTTGTTTCTACTTTTACTAAACCTACATTTCATGTACATGTGTATATTATATATGGTCTCTAATTCACTCTAGGCCACATGGTGTTGTTCTGTTTAAACTTTAAGCATTTTCCATTAACCGCATCGCATGTAATGGGTTTATGGTTTGAATTGAAACGTCTTTGAAAGTGTAGGGTCTAATTCTAAACTTCTCAAAGTGTAAGGTTTAATTTGAAATGAACCCTATTATGATGTTTAAATTATAATTTATCCCATGTATTTTTTTGTAGCAGCCTTTGTCTTTTTTCCCCTAGTATAATATACAGAAAACTGCTTCCATGTACTTATATCTGAGATGAACTCATCTTTAATAGTCACTCAACTTTTGTTTCGCATGAGTACTTTGGTGGTGCATAGGATGTGGATTATAGTTGACAATGCATAGCAGTTATGTTTATATTTCTTCTGGGAATCCTTTATATATGGCATATATTATCATCTCTTTAGTTACCTTCCTCTCAAAGGTATGCCTTGCTCATAAAATACCTGGTTGTAAGTCATAAAACTAGATCTTGTAAGACTTATATGTCATAATGTGAGGAAAACACTAGTCACATCTACGCTATACTCGAAAAGGACTAGTCAAGTTACAAGTAGGGCTCCTTGCAATTGTTTATATAGCCAAAATCTACCTATTACATGCTCAGTATGAAACTCAGCACACATCTATTATAATAATCGAATGATATACCACCTAGTGATTGGGATATATCATATTTTATTATTTTTTTTATGTTACTAATTAATTGATTAAATGTTTTGGAGAGCAAAACAAGAGAGGACCTCTGGGTCAAGTCAAACTCTTGCCAACCAGTCAAAGGTCTAAAAATAATTACCCATTAACATATGGGTAATTTTGACCCAAAGCTAGGTCTATTGGATATGTATTAGGTCAATCTAGGTTATATTAGCGATTATCCAATTGAAACTTGACTAGTCCTTTAGAAGTGTAGTGCAAGTGTGATTAGCACTTTTTCTTGGGCCGTTACAAAATTGTAATACCCTGAATTTTTTGGATTTGGATTCTGAAGGTGCTGTGCTAGCATGTGCTCAGTCTCACATGGAGTTTATACAAGGTTGATCTGGCTATGTAAGTGATTACGAGGATTCCTAATTGTAACTTGACTTCTCTTTTTGGGGTATAACCTAGATGTGATTAGCACTTTTCTTGGATGACTTGTGTGACACTGTTTAATGTTATAACTCCAATTACTTTGCTTCTTACCTACAACAATATCTTAAAGAAAATGTGTCTTTTGTATAGTTCCTATGTACATGGGTTCTGCCTCTTTGGTGCTTTTAAATTAATTTTACTCCATACAAAAAGAATTATCTACTCAATCCGTGATGGAAGAAACTTGATATAAATGATGAAATTCAGAGTCCGACTAAAATGAAGCTATGATGTGTCTTATCTATTTATATATGTTTCTGCACAGAGGCATATGTGTATATGTATGTATATTGATAGATAGACACAAACGACATACATATATATGTATACATTGGCATGCAGCGATATGTTCTCTGTATAGCACGTCGTTCCCTTGGAACTTGGTTTGATGATCAAAGGTCCCGCCTTGGGTGGCCTTCTTTTCTTGGGCTGCTTCTCTAGGGAAGATTTTATCCACTGAAAATCTCCAGAAGAGAGGTATTATTATATTGGATTGGTGCTGCATGTGTAAAAGGTGTGAGAGTCTGTGGACCACCTTCTTCCTCATTGCCCATTAGCTTAAGAGTTGTGGACAATGGTGTTTTGTCTATTTGGGCTCCAATGGGTTATGCCAAAGAGGGTTTATTCGCAGCTTGGCAAGGACCCTTTGGAAGGCATAGAAATATAGCCTTTTGGAAGGTTGTGCCACATTGTATTGTGGGGTGTGTCTATGGTGTGACGGAATGATAGAAGTTTTGAGGGATGTGAACGGTCTATCCTAGATTTTAAAGCCTTCTTCTTTTGTACCTTGTTAGACTGGAGTGTTGCTTTTCACCCTTCTCCTTGTTTTTCTCTTTTAGATATGATCAAGCATTGTAGTTTGAAAGTTTGATTGTACTTTACCCTGAGTTCACCCCGGTGGATTTAGTTTTTTTTTTTTAAATAAATTTTTTTGTTGCTCGTCAAAAAAAAAAAAAAAAGGGTTACGCAAATATATGTGCATTTTCATAATTTCATTGCATGCCTTCTGAATTAGTATGTCAAGACTATTTCTGCCTTCTGCTTTTTGAGTTTTCTTTACCCCTAAATTTTTAACATGGAGATGCTTTCTTCTTGTTCATGAGTTCGTACTTTAACTGGATTATAATATAACTTTTTTCTCATTGGTTGTACTTGAGATGTAATTAAAGCATGTGCGTACTCTCATCACAGGATAGAATGAGAGAATTAATATCTGTAGTGGACAATCTTGGTGGAAATAGCTCTCATGATAATGACAGCCCAGATTTTGACAATTTGAGAGATCAACTTCATCATACACCCATGGTACTATGGGCATGTAATCTACTTGTGTACCTCTCATTATATTTTATTATTCATTTTATTAACTTGTGCTTATGATACCTATCCAAAAAAAAAAAAAAAACTCGTGCTTATCATGTTATCATCGGTGTCTTTTTTGTTAATATTCTTCCTTTAATTTTTGGGGCTCCCAATGCAGGGTCCACAACCAACTGGGGATATGCTGAGATATATGCAGCATAATGATCTTGCAAATATATCATCCAATATTGATAGGTTGGCTGTTGGCATGATTTAATCTGTTTGGTTCTAGTTGTAAAAAATGTCTTGAACCTCTTTTCCCATGACTTCTATGCAGTTCTGTTTGGAAATTTATTTGTAGTCTCCTTCTGAATAGTTATGCTGCATTATTTCTTTCCTTTATTTTTTTTTTGATAGGTAAGAAAAATATATTCAAAAAACTGCTAGATGCCAAAAAAACACCAGCAAAACAAAGTACAAAAATGAAAAGAAACAAAAAGAAAAACAAAAAACATTAATTACAGAGAAAAAGAGAGCTAAGGAAAAAAGGAATAGAGTCACTAGAAGTGAGTCCCCAAGCCCTAGCCCAATCAAAAAGGGAACCAGCGAAGAGAGCAAGCAGCTGGTCTTCAGATCTATCCAGATCCTCAAATGTCCGCCGATTGCGTTCCCTCCAAATGCACCACATCAAACAAAGCGGAACTAGATTCCAAATGTTAGATGAATGCTTTCCCAACCAATTCCACCAACTAAAAAGACAATCTTGCACCGTACGCGAGGGAACCCAAGAAATCCCAAAAGTCCTAAAGACAAAACACCATAGCCGATAAGCCTTTCCACAATGTAACAACAAATGATCCACTGTCTCACCGCAACAACGACACATAATGCACCAGTCAACAAAATCAAAGCCCCTGAGACTTAAGATATCTCCTATGAGGATCCTATTCCAAGCGGCTGTCCAAACAAAGAAAGAGACACGCCGAGGAGCCTTTACCTTCCAAATACCTTTCCAAGGAAAAGCAATGGAAGAAGAGCCATGTAACTTATGATAATATGAGCGGATAGTGAAATCTCCATTTTTTGTCAAGATCCATCTCAAACGATCACCATCAGTCACGGAAGGAACATAGGAAGCCAAGAATCGAAAGAAATCATCCACCACATCTACCTCCCAATCATTAGGATCCCGAATGAAACGAACATCCCAAGTTCTCCTATCCCCTGCTCCTTGACATATCAGAGATGATTCTACGGAAGCCTCTTTGTTTGCAGCAAAATTGTACAAGGTTGGAAAAGCCGAAAGGAGAGGGAGATCTCCGCACCACCTATCTGACCAAAATTTCACTCTATCCCCCACCCCCACCTTATACTGGACATATTTGTTAAAAACTTCCCAACCCATCCGGATACTTCTCCACAAACCACACCCATGAACACCCCTTCCCAACTTAGAGGTCCACCCCGCCCATTCTTCCCCAAATTTCAAAGCTACCACCCTCCTCCAAAGCCTATTCTCCTCAATCCCAAAACGCCAAAGCCACTTTCCTAGTAAGGCTTTATTGAAAGTGGTCAGTTTCCTAATACCCAAACCACCATTAGCAATAGGCAAACAAACCTTATCCCAACTCAATAAATGAATCTTAGAATCACCCCACAGGAAGTCCCTTTGAAGCTTCTCAATTTTGTTGGCCACATGTGTAGGAATGGTGAACAAAGATAAGAAATAGGTGGGAAGACTAGAAAGCGTACTTTTAAGCAGTGTCAACCTACCACCTTTAGATAAATACAACTTCTTCCACCCTGCCAGCTTCCGTTTAATTTTCTCCAAAATAGGGTTCCAAATAGAAGGGGATTTATGGGACGCTCCCAATGGCATACCAAGATACGTCATTGGCAAGGCCCCAATCCTGCAACCCAAAAACTCTGCCAAAGCCTGCATATTATTTACCTCCCCTATAGGAACAATCTCACTTTTAGCTACGTTAACCTTCAAACCAGTCACAGCCTGAAAACCAAGAAGCAGCAGCCGAACATGAAGGATTTGCTCCACCTCTGCATCGCAAAACAAAATAGTATCATCCGCAAACAGCAAGTGGGAAACGCATTCCCCTCTACCCCTCCTACCATCTGCCTTAAAACCACTAAGTAAACCTGCCCCCTCCATTCTCTTCACCATCCTACTAAACACCTCCATCACAACTAAAAATAACAAGGGAGACAGTGGATCACCTTGTCTCAATCCTCTAGAACTGCCAAAGAAATCAGCTGGAGACCCATTAACCAAAACAGAGAACTGCACTGTCGAGATACAAGTACGAATCCAGCTACACCATTTCTCCCCAAAGCCCATTTTCTTCAACAACTTCAGAAGCGCCTCCCAATTCACATTATCATAAGCTTTCTCAATATCTAACTTACAAATCACCCCCGGAATCTTACTCTTCAATCTGCTATCAACACACTCATTGGCAATAAGAACTGAATCGAGGATTTGCCTACCTCCCACAAAACTATTTTGAGATTCAGATATCAATTGATCTAACACCATTTTCAATCTATTAGCCAAGACCTTGGCCAAAATTTTATATAAACTCCCCACCAAACTAATAGGTCTAAAATCACGAATGTTGGAGGCACCATTTTTCTTAGGAATCAAAGCTATAAAAGTAGCATTAAGAGATTTCTCGAACTTACAATGCTGATAGAACTCTTCAAAGACTGCCAAAACATCTCTTTCTACTACCCTCCAGCAATGATGGAAAAAAGCCAAAGAAAAACCATCTGGACCTGGGGCTTTATCCCCTTCCATATCTCTAATCACTGAAAGAATCTCATCTTTCTCAAACCTCCTCTCCAACCAAACTCTCTCCGACTCCCCTATTTGGTCAAACTCCAGACCTTCCACAAAAGGTCTCCATTCCTCAGACTCTTGATAAAGGGTTTTATAGAATTGAACTACCTGAGCAGCAACTTCTGCTCCATCCTCATAGATCACCCCATCCACTTCTAAGAAACTTAGGTGGTTAGACCTTCTATGAGAATTAGCCATCTTATGAAAAAACTTAGTATTATTATCTCCCTCCTTTATGTCTTGTAATTAGAAAAGATTGTTTTTGAACATTATGAAAATGATTTATAGTCTCCTTCTGAATAGTTATACTGTGTTATTTCTTTGCTATATGTCTTGTAATTAGAAAAGATTGTTTCTGAACATTATCAACTCGTTCTGTCTATGAGAATAAATCCTTAGTAAGTGGAATTTTCAGTGCTGGTTTGCTCTAGACTTTTATTGACTACCATCTTTGTAAAAGGTACAACTGAATGTTTTTTAGTGTTTATGTTATTATGTATCACCTTGGTCCATTTGTCATTGCATAACATGACTAACATCACAAATATTGCCAAACCCATAAAATGTGGAGTTGCAGGACCATTTCAAATGCCAATGGTTACCTCTTTTCCTCTATATGTTTCTTGATTGATTCCCTGAAATTCAGTAGACTACCTGCAAAATTGTACCCTTAATATGAATTGTTATCTGAGTCAGAGTTACCTTAACTGAAGAATTTGTTTCTAAATCCATTTTGAATTCTGAAGGAATGGACGTATTATGAAATAAGTTATACTAATAATAACAATTATTGTAACTAAGAAATTACTTCTTTTTGACATAGTAAATAGTTACTCATTTAGACTCTCTGACATGTTTCTTCTTACTATAAATCATATTCTTGTAGGAAGATGGCTGACCCTCTAAACCGTGGCTCAATTTATAATGGCAATGTGAGGGGCAAAGCAGAAACAGAACCAGTGCTTGATCCTGCAGACAATGGCTCTGTTTCTGAAGGTAATTGGTGTTTTTATCCAAGAAAGAATGAGATAACTGTTATTAGAATCTAATTTGAATTTTTCAATCTAGAGGGCCCTGGCATAGAGAACTTTCAGATTATTGGTGATGCAATACCAGGATGCAGGCTTCTTGGATGCGGATATCCTGTACGTGGGACTTCTCTGTGTATGTTTCAGGTAAAATTCCTCAAAAAATCCTTTTCGGTCACAATTTCTACTATTTTTTCAGCATTAATGTTCTATGGTTTATTTATGTCCACAATATTTGTTTGCAATCAGTGGGTTCGTCATCTTCAGGATGGCACCAGGCAGTACATCGAAGGTAAGCATGTATACGAACCTTGAGTTTTGCAGTAGTGTTTTTGTAAATTAGATGCCTTTTTGTGTGGCATAGTTATTTTTTAGAAGCTTATCATATATTTTATTGATTTATTTAGTGTTTTCTGATTCAGGAGCCACAAATCCAGAATATATTGTTACAGCTGATGATGTTGATAAACTGATTGCTGTTGAGTGCATACCAATGGATGACATAGGCCATCAGGTTTTTCTATGTAATTTATACATTCATAGATTGTATGTACGTTTTATGTGTTGAATGGTTTATGTCCTGCTGAAAATCCTTGCATGGTGTTAAGACCTAATCGCTATCTCTCTCTCTCATAAGTAATAGGATTCTCCACTTCCCTGTGAGTGCTATATAATGTAGCTAGTTTTAACTCATAAAATTTGCAAAATTTTGAGGATCCAAAGATTTGCCGAAAGTAGTCATTCTTATAGTGCTGCCTTCTTTGATTGCACATTTGCATGATGCTCCCTGGGAGAGAAAAACTAGCGTGTATTTCTTTATTTTTGGCAGTGTCATTAGATCCCTTGTAAGTTATGTTCTGGTTTGTATCAAATGAAATTATATATTTAAAATTCGCGAAGTTAATGTCTTTCTTATAACTTGCTGTGGCTAAAAGCATCTGTCATTACTAATGAGAGCTTTTATATAAGTTGTGTGCAACAATTGTGTCTTCCTGATTATTTTTGCTAAATTATTTACTGTCACTAGGGGGAACTCGTGAAGCGTTTTGCTAATGATCAGAACAAAATAAAATGTGGTAAGTGTCCTGTACCGAATTGTCCTTTAACTAAGAGTTTTTGATAATTAATGTGACTCACCAATTTTCGCATATTCATGTGTAATAGATCTCTTCACAATATTTCTCAAGCATTGGGCAAGTTTCTAATTAGGAATGAGATTATAGTGTTGTTACCACATACTGAAAGTTTGGAAATTGAAGTTTATTCTTTTCTTGTTATGTTATTGACATGATTTAAATTTAGAAATCTCTTTCTGTGATGAGTTTGACCGAGAATAAAAATATTCTTCTAGTTTTACTTAATCCTTTTTGTAGTGTTAAGAGGCTGGGAAGCACGGGTGCGCCGATTTGGCCAGCACACCTGAGTTGGATTCGCATGGACACGCCGTGCGGCCGTGGATGCGGCTGCATGTGCGTCTGTGGAGGGAAAATTTTTTTTTCCCTATTTTGTCCGATACAGTCCAATTCAGTCTGATTCGGTCCAAAACAGGACCCAAATCTGTCCGATATGGGCCGAAATTCTTGTTAAAAAAAAAAACTTAAAAATTAGATCAAAACACACCGTTTTGTCGGCAGACTTTAAAGGAAAAACCCTAAAATCATCTCAATTCTCTTTATTATCTATTATTACTCTTAAATTGGTATATGTTTACCATTATATGAAAAAAAAATGCTTAGCAATATGTAGAAAATATAAATAAAAATATATTTAGTAATTAATTAATAAATGTATCCTGCCGCACCCGTGTGCTATGTTTTCAAAAATTGCCATGTCACCGCACTGCACCCGAACCTGAATCCGCACCTGTGCTTCCTAGGTTAGAGGTCATTTTAATGGTCAAAATGTCATGGTTGTGCATCAAACATGTTCCTTGACCTTCCATGATGGAGACAGACTGCAGTAGTGTTTGAAATGGCAATTGTGTTTTGTATATCCTTACATTTTGGAAAGGCCTATAATTTTTTCCACTCAGTATCAAAGCTTCTTATAATTTGATTTAATGACTGTTGTTTTGTACTTAAAAACAATGATTGTGATAACTGTGGTTTATTACCAATGTTTTAATGCATTTAATACAGAGAGAAGCTGAGAAAGTTGCATCAAGTAACTGGAAGGCTTAAGTTTTTCTAGCCTTTGTTGGACAAAAAGGGTGCTAGTCACTGAAACTCAACTCAAGTCAATATAGATCCAGCTAATTGGGTTAGAATTAATGAAGAAGGATATGATATATAGGAGGTGTTATAGGGTACAGTTTTATAAAAGTTATTCCATATTAATTCTCAGCTATATAGCAGTGTGCATGAATGATTTTTAGATGTTCATATTTCTTCTTTATATGCATTACCCCCACCCCCTTCCCCCAGTGTTATATTATTTGCATTTCTCTGATGAGCTACTTTTTAGACCCTGAAATGCAAAAGGAGATTGATGACAATATTGCTCGAGGACAAGCCATGTTTACTGTTCTATTTCTGGTAGGTCTGCTTCTGATTTAATAGTTCTGTGTCATTGAAGTTTTCCTTTTAGTTATGATACCTTTAGAGGATGTATGAGTTAGCATTGTGAAGTTTGAAAAAAGGGAAATAAATTTAGCTTAATGGCCTTTTTTTTTTTTTTTTTTTTTTTTTTTTTTTTTTTTTTGTAATAATAAAAAGTTATTAATAAAGATAAGCTCTAAATAAATTGCTTCCAAAAGAGTACAGCCGAATATCTAAATAATCCATAAACTAAACTCAACTAAAGAATTACAAGAAACCCCTCAATCATCATACAGCATTTAAGTAAAAAACACAAAAAAGCATCCATAAGTTGAATTATGGATTTCTCCATGTCTTCAAAAGTATGACAGTTCTGCTCCTTCCAAATTACCCAAGTAATACAATGGGCTGACAGGAAGTCAATACATCCTTTTCCAGCAAGATAAGACACGTATCACCCTATTTGGCATCACATGTAGCACCCAAAAGCAGAAAACTCAAAGGACCACAAATCATGAGCAATTGATGAAGCAAAAGATGATCCATAGATTCTTCATTGTCCTTACACATACATCTGCAGTTTACCAGAGCCATGTATCTCTCGATAAGATTGTTCTTGATAAGATTATTGATTGTCAAAAATCTTATTCAACGTAGCTGTCTTCACAAAGAAAGCTACTATCTTGGGCACTCTGCTGTTCTGAACACACTTCCAAGTGAAATTACTTCTATTAGCATCTCTCAAAATGCATAATACTCACGAACACTGAACTTGGCCATTGCTATTGAGGCTCCACTTCATACAATCAGCTCCTTTAGAAAAAGGCAGATAAGAATATAATGAATCCAAGAGGGAATTCATCCAACTCAACTCCCAATCATGAAAATTGCAAGTATTTCTTAAATTTCAATAATGGAGCCCATTCTCACTTCTGGTGCATAGCTAGGACAGCACAGAAATATCTTGCTTTCAGCAATTGAAAACTAGTCTAAGCACATCTTCTTTAAGGAAAATCTAATCCTCTCACCATCCCCTACTTTGTAGGAAAAAAGTAGATTACTTTGTACCCCTCTTATTTCTTTCCACCGGTTACATCCATGTGGGCTATGAACAACCGAAGTAGTCCAGCCACCCTCTGCTTCCCCATATTCAGCAGCAATAACACATTCTCAAATGTGATCACACTCCTCTTTAAACATCCATAACCACTTAACCAACAAGGCTTGGTTAAAAGTGGTTATTTTCCTAAATTTTCATATTTAGTCGGGTAAAAAATCTTCTCTCTCTCTCTCATGTATGCGTGCACCCACACACAGATTGTTCGAGGAAAAATCATGATTTCCATCCAACCTATTTTATTTATTTATTTATTTATTTTTTTGGGGGGGGGGGGGGGGCGCAGATATCCTACTAGCATATATATTGAGGGAACAATAATTTTTTCTAATGAATTATTTTCCAATGAACAAAGAATGGCCGAAGAGAGAGTTTCCAATAGATTTTGGTGCCAAACACCTCTTACATTCTTTCTAGCAAGTTTTAATGCCTTTCTTTTCACTAGGCATGAGGTCCCTACTTATCCAAAATAAAAAAGGAAAAAAGAAAAAGAGGAAGAAGGCATGAGGTTCCAGCCCCTGCCAGGGAAGAGAATGCAAACAGAATAGAAGTGATATGAACCTCTAACTTTCTGAATGTCGGTCGCTAACTTTGGTGCAATGTTATTAAAGTCTTAAAATTATTTTGCGACCTCCTTATAGCTTTAAATATAATGTGACACTTTCCAAATCATATTTTACAGATGGATTCTTCTGAGAATTGGGAGCCAGCTACTTTGTTTTTGAAACGGTCAAGCTACCAAATTAAGATCAATAGCTCAGAAGCTGTGGGAATTCAAGAGAAATTTTCGAAGGATCTATCAGTATGTTCTTTACTTTGAGAAGCATGCCTGTATTTTATCTTAATTCTATTTCTTGTTTGGTAATGTTCATTTGTAATTTTCATCAACACAATTTTATTTCATGGTAGCAAAGAAATTGTTTGAGCATACACTGAGTGTGGTAGTATATCTTTTTGAATTCATTTTATATTCAATTGTATCGTATGATTCTAATAGAAGAGTTTTAAAGTCAACGATTATTATAGGGTCTATTTTGATAAATCTTGTTTAGAGTGTCTTGAAAGTTCAAAATTTCATATAGTAGATAACTGCCTTATCAAAATTCCTTTGTTTTCACTTGCAAGATCCTTAAAATAATAGTATTGTAATCTAGTTTCTCATAAAATCTTCAAGAATTTGCTCTTTGTTTTTCAATTACTAAAAAATGTGATGAGGCTATGTAAATTCTTAAGTGACTTGGCCTATGCATGGCATTTTTGAATGGTATGCTTTAATGAACTTGCATCTATTATTTCAAAATGTTCTGAAATTGTTTGAGAAGGTTTTTCTTTATTGATTAGAAGATATTGTAATTATTTCCTTTGTCATTGTTGTTGCAGATAAAAATTCCCAGTGGGCTTTCAACTCAATTTGTTTTGACATCTTCTGATGGAGCTTCTCATCCCTTAAACACATACAGTGTTCGGTAATTTGTTAATTTTAAGCATGAAATTTTTGTTGAATTCATATTAATGTCTATATCCTTTTTATCTTGGAGTGAATTATACTTATTATAGTGTATTCTTGAGGCTTACAATTCTTATGTCTATATTCATGTTATTAGTTCCAATGCAACCAAAGATCAAATTGTTAAAAAAGATTAGATATAGCTTTGATAACATGTGAAAATAGAAAGAAGAAAATAAAATGATGTAGAGAGTCAAAGCGGAAGCAAGAGAAAGAGACAATTTATATGGTTTGGCCTGATGACATATATCTATGGAGGAAAGCCCTTGATGGCTACGTCTTTACTATTAAGCATTAGGTGTTACAATGACCCGTTGATGAAGTTTTATGGTAGGCTAAATCCTAGACTAACTAGAGTTACAAGACTTGCCAGCCATAAAAGTAGGATTAGGATTTTTTTGCTTGCACACCAAGTAGGATTGGACTTGGGCTTGATAATGATTGGGCCTTGATATCTATAACATTTCCTTACAAACTCAAGTTGGAAATTTGAAGACAACTTGAGTTGGAGAAAAAGTAAGACCTTGAAGGAAATCCTGACCAAATTGGATCAGATAAGTTGGATGCGGACCAAATGAAGTGCAGATGACAGGCTAGAATGAAGGTCAGATGCGTGCGATGATTAAGGCTTGAATGATGAGCACAATGCATATTATACTTGTGGAGGCTATTGATCAGAGGTGTGGTACTTTGCTTGAAGATGATAAAGACGTTTGATCAGAAAGAAAGCCAAAAAAAGGATACTGATTAGAGGTGTGGTCTGAGTAGGGCAGCCTGAGGATGATGAAGATGCATGAGTAAAAAGAACACTGATAGAGGAGGGGGCAACCGATCAATGTGATTGGGCCACCAATCAGTTTGGTCCATGATACTGAGCCAAGATATTGAAGACATTTGATCATAAGCAAAGTCAAAAAACCAAGCGCAAAAGAAAGATGCGTGTGCCCATTAAATGTAGTTGACATGTATGAGGTTGACATGAGAAAGATGCTTATGAATATGTCCATATGCTATCCATGACAGGGAATAAATTATGATGATCCTATAGAGTGGTTGACAACGATGGTGAAAGAGAGGGCCTTGATCTAGCACTTAATAGAGGCCACGTAAGCTTAACACGGAACATGTAAAAGCCTGGATCATAGAAAGAATCTCACTATGCATAGCAATGGCACAACTT
Source organism: Quercus robur (assembly GCF_932294415.1). NCBI lineage: Eukaryota > Viridiplantae > Streptophyta > Magnoliopsida > Fagales > Fagaceae > Quercus > Quercus robur. The sequence continues at coordinate 41,453,207 of NC_065537.1, forward strand.
GGCCCCCACACCTGTGGCCCATATAGGAAGCCACCATTTATAGATTTCAGCTCCTCGACTTGGGTGATTGCGCACTACGATGTTTATGACTCTTTTGGTATCTCCATGCCTACTTTGTAAAAGAACCGTAAATATTCTGTAAAACTAAGAGGTGGGGGAACGATCCTATATTCTTTGATTGCCAGGTTCCATATGACAGAAAACAAAATCAGCAGCCAGGCCAATTGATGCAAGCACATATGTTGAGTGGAATATGCTTGTTCATGCTCTTTGTAAAAAATAAAATGTCTACATTGACTCCAGAATCAAAACCATCATCATCAGAATGAGAGTGCAGGAACATGGCAGTCCTTGAGGTGAAAGAGTCTTGGCCCATGAAGAGAAAACTTGGAATTTTTTTAGGCAAGACTGAATTTGGCTATGATGATTCTGTGAGAAATAAATTGAATGGTGATACCGTGTGAAATTATAAAGAAGAAAATAAAATAATGTTGAGAGACTAAGCAGAAGAAAGAGAAAGAAATGAAAAGAGAGAATTTATGTGGTTTGGCTTGACAGCCAATGTCCATAGAGAAAAGCCCTTAATGGCTACATCTTTAATATTAAGCACTATGTGTTACAATGAACTAGTTGATGAGTATTTATAGTTGGTCAAATCCTAGACTAACTAGAGTTACAAGACTTGTAATATTGGTAGAATTAGGATTTCATTGCTTGCACATCAAGTTCCCCCCTCCCACCCCTCCATAAAACAATGTCCTTCCCTCTGCCATTGACTGCTTGCCATATTAATGCCCCTCATCAGCCACATGGTAAAGGTCCTTATGCCTTTAATATTGTACTGCCAAGTTTAGTTTGAAAATAAAAAGAAGAAAGAAAAATGCTCTTCAATGCACTAAAATCTATTTGTTTTGCCTTAACTGTAATGATGCCTATTGTGATGCCGTTTTATTTCTATTGTAGATTGCGCGACACTCTTGTGTTGACTACGAGAATGTTTCAAAGCAAGGTATTGTTTCTTGCTAAAAAATATTAAAATATTGAAGTTTTCCATACATTTGTGTGGGTGGTATTCCTGATTGTTGACTACTTTTTTTATCCTTGTTAGAGAGAACCGTCGTATATACTTGTAAACTGTTATCACTTACCAAATTTTCACTGGCAAATACTAAACTCTTAGTTCAGTGCTGTTGACTATAATGGTTATAGAAAAAGAATAGTTGTTAAGAGGACATGAAGATACGCTACTGAGAGTGCAATTTTCATAATTTTATCTATGATGCCTAGTTATTCAACGAGAACGGCTGTTGTTTTGAATACCTTTGGTTTTATAGCCTTCTGGCTGAAGCTGAATATTATTAAAACTATAGATGCAATTTTGTTTATCTTATATTGATTAGAAACTAGTACTGGTTGCATAGTTATGTGCTTTGACTCAAAATACTTTGATATGGCTAAGAATTAGATTATCTGACTTTCATTCTTGGAACTTTTACATTTTGAGCAGGCACTAGACGAAAAGAGGAAAGGAAGAGCCTAGACTCCTCTCCGTCCAAATAATGTTCATAGGCATTATTTATTGGTGATAGTAAAAGAGAATAAATCTGAATCACACTCTGTATCTTCATTTAGATTGACAGAAGAATGCGCTCAAATTTTTTTATTTTTTATTTTCATTGTATTTTAAATTATCATTGAAACTCATAGCTAAAAGCATAACAATTGTATCACATTTTAGCTCATAGCAGCATGTATAACAAACTTGTATGTGATTGATATGCCTTCTATTTTTTGCGCCCCTAGGACTGGATTCTTCTTTCATTACTTGATTGATTGTTTGAATGGCAGATTTCTTTCCTCTTGACTATGAGACTATCAATCACTTATTCAACTTGAAACTATGGTAAAGTTTAAAAGAGAGAAAGAAATAGAAAAGGATAAATTGCAAGTTACACCTCTTAAGTTTAGGGGTGTTTGAATTTTACACTTTGAAATTTTAGAATTTGGATTTTACCCCATGAAGTTTGGGAGTGTTTGGATTTTACACCTTAACGCTTTAGAATTTGAATTTTACATCTTAAAGTTTGGGGGTGTTTGGATTTTACACCCCTTTCTTAGGGAGTAAAATCCAAACACCCTTAAAATTTATGAGGTAAAATTTAAATTTTAAAACGCCAAGGGGTAAAATTCAAACACCTTCAAACTTCAGGGGGTAAAAAATTCAAATTCTTAAATTTCAGGTATAAAATTCAAACATTCCCAAACTTTAGGAGGTAAAATTCTAATTCTTAAACTTCAAAGTGTAAAATTCAAACACCCCTAGACTTTATGACTCTATGTTTCCCAAGCAATTAAGAGATATCTTTGCAATTGATTTTGGCTGAAATCTCCCAATATTTTTCACTTTTAAGGATAGTTCTTTTGATCATGTGGATGCTGTTTCGCAAGCTGCCCACCCGAAATATTTTGAGTGGATGTGAATTTTTATACAACACTCAATCTTGGCTAATCAAATGGCATTAGCATCCTAATAAGGTTGTTAAATTGACGAAAAAGTCAATTTAGCAACCAATACCCTAAAAACAACTTAGGCAAAGAAGGCAAAGTTAATGTGGGGTGTTAAAAAAATAGTATTTTAATGTGTTGATGGTTGTGGTTGTTGTTTATTGTGTTGGATATATTATTTTATTATGTTGTTTATATTATTTTAATGTGTTGAATGTTAAAATAAAACTTTTGATGTTGAGTGCATTATAAAGTGAGGTGTTAAAATAGATAAAGTAGTGTTTTGAGTTGTTAAAAATTATATTTTTTAGCTTTCTTAATGTGAATGCTCTAACCAATGTATTTGTTCATAAAGTCATCATAATTGTGGGCATGATATTGGATTTTCTTAATTAGGAGATTTTTTATTACTAATTTTTTTAAAACTTGAGAAAACACCCGCTAGAACCATGTATTGGGTAATCTAGGAAAACTCCTACTTAGGATTAAACCTATGATGTCTGGGTTTACAATTCATTCCAATCCTCAAACTACTACGAGGGTTTACGGGGAAATTAGGGGATGATTCTAGAGCCTATTGCTGGTTAGTCTTGCACATGGACGTAACTAAAAAATCTGAAAAGTTTCCTTGTTTGGGCTTTTGTGTTTGTGTTTATGTTTGTGTGCGTGAGATTCTAAAGCATGTCCATAAGTAATTTATTTCAATTGCATAATAGGTTGGAGACTCGGAGAAACTTTTCCAAATGTATCTTGAAGTAGTCCACGCCTAACCTTTTCCAACACGAATTCCTTATCTAGTCTTTCTGGTTGAAAGTTGAAACATGGGTCTGAGGCATGAAGAAAATTGTTTCTCGCAGGAAGTCAGTTTCAAACCTTCATGAATTGGCTAACAGTCAAATGCTGGAAAAAGAAAAAAACTTTCTTATTTTTGAAAATTTTCCTCAAAGAAAATTTAATATTAATTATTTTTAAATAAAAAAAAAATTAATAACTAGTTATAAAAGTTTTAAATATTGGTCAACCTCTTCTTGGAACTTTGTAATGGCTCATAAAAATAAGGGTGTGTCAACTGTTAATATTTTGGATTAAGATTCTCTAAAACTCTTAAGGTAACGGTAAGGACTAAAAAATCTTCCGGACCAAACCCACTTAGAACAGTGAGTTGCACAATTAAACCTTAGCTCAAATCAATAAAATTTATAAGAGAAGAAAACGAACAACAAGAGGGAATTCTACCCGAGGATTAAGATAGAGAAGAAAATGTTAATTTTATTGAATAAAAGGGGCATATATCCCTCCACAAGCTTGCCCGAGGAGGCTAAGTTTGTACAAATAGTTACACTGTTCACTCTCCTTTCTCTCTCTTCTTCTGTTTTGTGCTTATGTCTTTTTGATACTTGTGTCTCTCTTTTTTTTTTTTTTTTTTTTTTCTTTTTTTTTTTCTCAGAGCACTTTCTTTTCCTTATATACCTCTACCTCTATCATATCTCAACTGGATTCTCACCTAATCTCTCTACTCTTATGACACTTGTCTCTTATAAAACCTGAAGAAGATGGTGGAAGGAATTTGCTTAACTGTGATTTACACTGTTCAGGTCATTTTCTCATTAATGCGGCTGATAAAGCTGTTGTCCACCATTTAATGCAGATGCAACAAGCTATACCAGACCAGAAGCTTCCCTGATGTCTATAAATTCTCTCTCTTCATATTCTAGCTCCCACTCGGAATGCCTTAGAGTTCCTTAACTCACTTTTACCTTTCCTCGGGTGGCTTTCCTCCGCGGGCCCGTGGCCTGTGGCATTCCCACACCAATGTTGCAACTCTTCAACTTCATCCTCAGTCCTTGGGCACCCACAGTAACCATTGCAAAATTCTTAAAATTTTATCTATTCATTTTGAAATGAGTTGATTAAATTTTACCATATCATTATAATTTAATTATAAATACAAAAATAGGAATAGTCAAATTTTTTTTTCCTTGAGATCTCCCATGTTCAATTGTCATGCAAGTTAATGAGATAGGGTAAAAATCTAAACCAAATTAAAGGATCTTATAGTTTTAGTTTAGTTTAGTTTTTTTTTTTTTTTTTTTTTTTTTTTTTTTTTTTTTGAAACGATCTTATATTTGTAGTTCAAACGAGGATATAGTAGCATAAATAGTGAATTCCACCTCATAAAGTACAATTTCTTTATTCAGTTGTTTTCTATTTCAGTTTTTTTTTTTTTTTGGTTTCTTCTCTCTTCTTCTTTTTAAAAGGTGTCTGCATTATATAGCATTGAATCACACATAGTGGATGAGATATGGGAATTTCAAACCGAAAAAGAAGGCTATCCCATTGTATAGACATCTGACCTCCTCATAGCACTCGAAATTAAAAGGTAAACATAAAGAATCTTGAAATTAGGACGGAGTAACATGTAGGATAGAGTGTCATGCTTTGATTGGAAAATGGAAATTGCTTTTATGCCATGTGCAACCATTGACATTCATTTCGAGCCTTTAATCTTTGCTAAGCTTTCTTACCCTATACTTAACTAACCTATAAATATTTTCCGTGTCAAAGAACTCACGTGGTTGTACATGACTACTCCCTCAAACTTTTTATAAAGATAAGTAATTAATATTCGATGGCCACACATTCCTTGTTATGTATATTCACCGTACATATACTGTTATATAGACTGAAAAAACGTGCTTCTAAAACATGATTTCAAAAGAGAGTGAGGAGAAAACGTGAATAACTTGTGTATAATATGATTTTTTATTACAAGATTTGAAGGTAAGACGTCCTCGGTCTTGTCAAATTTTCATTGGTAGGGCTGTTTTGACGCGTGGTAGCTTGTAGCTTTCACGGGGGAATACAAAGAGTCTATTCTTACCAACACTTGACCAACCAATAGCCATTTAACTTGGACCATACTTGTGCAATTTTCCATGGTCACTTTGATTTAAATAAAAAGAAAGCTACAAATCATCTACTTTATCAACAAACAATCATCTCCCACAAAGAAAGCTAAAAAGCAAAGACCACTAATAAAACAAAGAAAAAAAAAAGGTTGTGGGGGCAGAGAGAGAGAGAGAGAGAGAGTGAGGAATGAAAGAAATACTAGAGGATAAGAAGATACATCAATTTCCCACTTCCTCTACTTTGCTTCCCTTCACATGTAAGCCCCTTTTTTTGCTTTTTTTTTTTTTTTTTTTTTCTATAACAACTAGCCTACCTTCCTAACTTTGCACACTCTCTCTTTCTTTTGTGGCAAAGTGAAGACACATAGAAAGAAAGTAAACACACACTGTTGCAAGATCTACTAGTCATTGAGTTCTAATCCGGGGGTTGATGGGTTCTATGAACAACCCAAATCCTTGGTCACCCTATGCGACATATAGGGATTGTAACCAAGGAATTTGTAGCATATATTGCCCACAATGGTGCTCCATCATTATGCCTCCTCCCCCTTCTTTTCGTTTTGGTCTTGGAGATGATAATGATCCTTCAGGCTTTCAATTCTCTCCTCTCATAGTAGCAGTCATTGGCATCTTAGCAAGTGCTTTTATCTTGGTATGTTACTACACAATCATCTCAAAATACTGTAGGAGAAGGGGTAGAAACAGTAACACAACCATGGAACTTAACCATGATCGTGATTTCATCAATCATGAATCATTGCAAGCTGCTTCTTCAGGATTGGATGAGACCCTTATCAAGTCAATCAAAGTTTGCAAGTACAAGAAAGGTGACGGGTCAGTTGAAGGCACCGATTGCCCTGTTTGTCTAAGTGAGTTCAAAGAAAATGAGAGTCTAAGGCTGTTACCAAAGTGCAACCATGCTTTTCATCTCCCATGCATTGATACTTGGTTGAAATCTCACTCAAGTTGTCCTCTTTGCCGCTCCAATATTAATATTATTGCTTCTACCAATTCTCTGCCACCTCAAGTACCAGCGCATCCAAGCCAAGAAACTCCACCAGCAACTAATGTTTCTGCTCTCCAATACCAACATGCCAATGATACTATTCTCGTGGTACAAGATTTAGAAGGTGGTGCTCATGAAGAGGCTGTTGTTAGCCTTGTACTTAGTGGTGATGTTATGCCTAAAACTTCAATTCCAGGTCTTGGACATGGAGACATTTCTCAAACAAGAGATAACATGATTGAAATTAGACAAGATGGACTTCAGCCATTGAGGAGGTCTTTTTCAATGAATTATTCTGTGTGTCAAGGCCATGTTTCAATTGCTGACATATTACGCGAAGGCGACAATGGTGAGGAATGTGCAATCGAGATTTTGGACATTGGATCGTCAAAGGGACTTGAAGAAAGTCATTGCAAGGCAGATAATAGAAAAGGAATGAAGAGGTCGATTTCCACAGGAAGATTTATGTTCACAAGGTATGGGAAAGGAAGTATTTCTGACATTCCAAATTGATTTTTTTTTTTTTTTTTCTTCTAGATGTATAATACCCACAATATCTTTGGTTCTGTAACATATTAGAGATACCCAAAAGAAGAGAGATCCTGGATATAATTTGATAGAAAGCATAAACTTGCACTTGTGAATCGGTAAACCTTTTCCTGCTTTAGACTGAAATGTTTTTTTTTTTTTGGAAATGCTTGCTTTGAAGATCTAGATTATTTAATCATGTGATTGAATTCAATTGTAGAATTTAAAATTCTAAATTTAAAAGTATTGTATCTGAGTTTTGTTTTTACATAATTAGCCAAAGTCAGTAAATACCCATTGATTTGGAATCTGTCAAAGATATTAGTACTATACTAATGTGTTTTATTTGTTCTTTATGCATAATTGGCATAAGTTACTGGGTTTGGACATTGCAGGACTGATCTGTCTCATTTTATTTTAAGAGTTGGATCTCACATGTTGTATTACACACATGGCTCGAGGCAAATCATTGTGGGTTTTATTTTTTTTTTTTTTTCAAGATGTAATTAATTAAAACTTTTTTATAATTTTTAAATGAAAAATTTATAAATAATTAACTCTAACTAGGAACTACTTCCCCAAAAGTTGTAGTATAGAACTTGAAACATTGTTTACTTTATTATATTTAAGATTTCTGCTATCAAAAGCTGTAACTAATATAAATTGATATTTTTCCTTTCCTCTTGTCCAGTCATTTTTTATGTAACAAATATTTCAAATTAATGAAACATAGCTATCTTTCTTTCTTTCTGTTTTTTGTCAAAAGAGTTAGTTAAACCACTATAGTTTCATATTAATTTCTTTTTTGTCAAAATAGTTAGATAAACCACAATAGGTTCATATTAAAAAAAATAATAATAGAAAGATAATTTATGTCTTGTCCATTGTTTTTAAATTTATACATTCATTTTTATTAATTAACCCCATATATTGAAATGACATATTACTAATTTATATACTATATAACTAGCGGCCAACTAACCTAAATGCATGCACAAGTGGGTTGATATTGATATTCTGCCAAACGGGCATGCTCATAGAAGATTCCCATTCCAGGTTGCCCTTAATAATAGCCCCACTCTTTAATTATGTGATAGAGATATTTAATCTGAACTTGAATTAAGGTTAATTTTTAAGAGTAATTTTATATCTACAATATTTTCACAACAAGTCTTAGGTTATCGGTTATGATTGATTCTAATCTGAGTTCACCATTTACATTATTTTTTTTACCTACTAATAGCAGTCTGCTACCTAAGAGTTGTTGCAAAAATATTGTTGATGTAACATTACTTTTTTATTTATTTATTAAAGAAGTCTACAATCATTAGGAAAAACATCAAATTCATAAGGATTTTTGTGCTTAGAGCACCCACAAAAAATGAGTCCATACAAATAATCACATTATCAAAGTATGAAAAACTACAAGCTTTTGGTTAGTCCATTACAAGCTCCACGGTTCAAATTCACACTATTACTGATTTGGTTGTGTGGTGAACTACTAGTGGTCCCTGTTACTTTCTTTAACGAGCTCATGTGTTCAACCATTCCACCAACTATTCTAATCTAATGTCTATGTCACATTCTAAAGAGTAATATGCTGCCTTAGCTCTGAAGCATGCGTGACAATTTGCGTAGAGACTCTCTTTTTTGGCCTCTTATCAACTCAAGCAGTTGAGAGCAATTATGGCCTGGGAGATCTGTGCCACACAATATCAACTGAGGCACGCTCCATGTGATCCCACAAACTACAATCTCACAAAGCTTTCAGTGATGCTCAGAACTTTATAATTTGAAGTACGACACTCCAGCAAGAAAAATGTGTTCACTAAAAGGCACGTACAGGACACAACATATAATTGATATAATAATATATATTTGAAAAATAAGGCCCAGTTGGGGACATGACAATTAATTAATTAAAAGTTTGTAAGATGGTACTAAAATTTATAAACATCTAACGTGTCACTTGTTCTTTTATTTTAACTTTTACTTTTTTTTTTTTTTTTTTTTTGGGTGTGTTTTTTACGCTTATTGACATAAAGTTGATTGAGTAGGTGTTTGGATTTGACTTATTTGCGCGTTTGTGTTTTACATCACGTTTTTGTTTTGTTTTGGTTTTTTTTTTTTTTTTTTTTTTTTTCAAGCGGCAACTTTTGACTATTCTCCCGTGAATAGTGTATTCGTGCATTGTTCTCGGGCCCCAAACTTCACTTTTTAGTCATTTTTCATTAAAAATGGGTTTTACAGCACTATTCACACATTTAAAAATTATTTTGCTACAGTATTTTCAGTTTTCAGTTTTCAACAAAAATAAGTTGTATTCAAACGGATTCTAAGTGTGCACCCGAGTAAGCTAGCTTATTTGTTGCACTCTTTTTAAAAATCCGTGTTACTTGCTGACTTAGATATCTCTATATATTGAAAACACCAAAAGCTGTCAATCAGTTAAATTACAAGACTCTCGACACTTATTAATAGAAACCTAAGAGGAAACAATGAATAATATTGGGGATTGATCCAACCACCCATAAATAAATCCATATTTTGTTTCTTTTCTCCCACAAACGCAGGTCCGGGTTCTGGATGCTAGCATGTGCTTTTAATATTGCATATGGTTCGAACATGGTTGGCATGATTAAGTCGTGGGGCTAATAATGGTTGCTTTCTATTTCAACTTACTTACGAAAGTAATGGTTGCTACTTATCAAGGATCCAATGCTTTTCTTAACAATATCAATTTTGTTTAGGCCCCATATTAAAGTACAATGCCTGTTTCCTTTTTTATCGCATTTAAAATCCATTCCTTTTTATCCATAATTAAGTTGCTTTTCTGATTGCCGTCAAAAAAAAGAAAAAGAAAAAGAAAAAGAAAAGAAAGTCCGACACACATTAAGTTTTTTATTTTTGGAAACATTTTTTTGAGAATTAAAAAAGTTGTTATTATTTTTTCAATTCTCAAAAAAATAATTTTCAAAGTCGTTTTCTGATTTGGATTTTCTGAAATCGAGATAATATTGCCAACTCACCAGCAACAATGTCACAAAAGTCACTCTCTAACAATAATAATGATGATGGGATAGTAGAAAAATGAGAATAATCATAATTTTCTTCCTCGGTGATAATCACCCACCACTAGCAATTTGATTATGAAAGTACTAACCATCAAATATAAACGATTGACGACTGCATGAGACTCACACGCAAACATTTCATGCCAACATTTCATATGCATTATATATGGTATTGTTTTTAATGTTGGGCCGGCGCTAACACAAGGTTATTCAGGCGATTCTCTATGGCTTCAATTGAAAAAATAACCTCATATATAATTTTGGTCTTATATAGTATAATCGGTATAATTACATATTTTATAGGGATCTAAAGTAAATACATTTCATACCCATCAACCTAAATGCCCATAATTTAGCATCTCTTGACAGCTAATTATCATTAGACCCACAATTTTTTCACTTTCGTATCCCTAAACTTATTTTTATTTTTATTTTTTAAAGGAGGAAAGTAAATAAGGTGGTCTAAATTTTTTATACGTATAATATTTTATATACAATTGACATGAAAAATTCTAATATTATTTTACATTTAAATGAATTATCTTTACTTGAGAAGGTTGAGGTCATTTGGGTGATCCAAGTTTCACCAGACACGTTGAGATGTGGACATATGTCCGTATCCTAACGTGTCCAGTGGAACTGGTCACTGGACACAAGCCTTTCCAAACCTATACAAAATGAGAATGTAGGAAAAAAATACCATAGAAAATAATGAGGAACCATAATATTGAATTACCTGGGATGCTTGTAAATCATATAAATGATTTGATTCTTTTCTAAATATTAGCATCACTCACTAATGTTTACTAATAATACTTGTTATAATTGCATTGCTTTAACAAAAATAAGTTATTCAAAATTAAATTGATAAAATCATAGTTAAAATTGATTAACACAAAATGGATTAAGTGGATTTTGAATTTTTACATCTTATATTGAATGAATCCAAAAAATTTATATGAAATGACATTTTAAATAAGTTATACAAATAATAAACCATTAGTAACTATTTCAAAATTTTAGTGCAATGCGTGTCTATTATTAATGTTAATTCAATTCACTTTCCACTATTTGTGAAATTATTTGATGCACATAGTATATACTATTATTGCAATACAACATCTTCCTCTCACATAAAATTGGATTTTGCATGTATCGAATAATTTCTCCCAATACCTTTAAGCTACAGGTATGAGAATTTGGTTTCCAGAATTTTAGAGTCTGTTTGGATTTAGTGTTTTCACTTACCCATAACTCAATTTCCATCACCCATTATTCAAAATTGATGGGTCCCATGTCTAGGATGGTTGCCTGGATTTGTTCTCATTTTCAGTTCTCATCACCCAAAACTCACCAAAATGTGTGATGGGTGAGTGAGAATGAAAACAAAAAAAATGGTGTTTCTGAGTTATGGAAATAAAGTGATGGTGGCATTTTTGTAATTCCACTCAATAATTGGGACCCACGGTCAGTGTTTTGTCACATCATTGCCAGCCACTTTACTCCCCCCCCCCCCCCCAAATGGATCTTTCTCAATCCATACCAGACCTTTCCTTCATTGAAGACCCCTCCCTTTATTTTCTTCCTCTTCTCTTCCCAACCCTCTTCCTAAGTCGTCCCCTTCCTCTCTCTATACCCACTGGTAATAGCTATCTCTCATCCCGGTTTGCGAATCCAATTGAATAGAGGAACGACTTCTCTCCGAGGTTGTCAACTGAACTTCGGCAGTGGGTCTTGAACAGAGAGGTATACACGCGGGAGCCGTTCTGGTGTTTCTGAACCCAGTCAATCCGTGGGTCCCACATAAAGTTAAAAAATTGAGTTTTTAGAAAGAAAATTCTATCGGATTTATGAGCCAAACAAAGCTAAGATGGGTCTTGGGAGTTTAATGAATTATAAGATGTTGAGTTTTGGATGATGAGTGATGGAATATGGCTCACTCTCAAACCAAACAAGCTCTTATTTTCTACTTGATTTTCTTTGAAAATAGACGATGAAATTAGTGGCTCGATGGGTTTTCCTCCCACCTTTTAAATTTGATTGGGTTGCTTATGATTTCTCTCGGCCTTAACCCTTTTGATGTGGAGGTCACAATCTTTCTTTCTTTTTTTCTTTTTTTTGGAGAAGAACATGGAGGTCACAATCTAAATTGCAAAGGAAAGGAATGAATATTACGTAGGTTTGAGATTCCTTGTCAATGTCACATAAAATTTAGAGATCAATTTGTATCATATTAATAACTGGAAGCTCAACAAATTATTATAAAAAAAACTTGAGGAGGAAATAAGTGAGGTCAGACAAAGTTTAAATGTGTGGTTGGATGCTGAAAGCACAATGTGGAAGTAGAGATCGAGGAATATGTGGCTGGTGAGTGAGGACCGAAATACCAGTTTCTTTCACACGAAGGCATCCCAACATTTTCAATGAAAAACAATAGTTGGGCTGTGTGATGAGGTAGACTTGTGGCAAACAGAAGATAGGGTTATGAAGTGTATTGTGCTCTACCTTCATCAGTAAAAAAAAAAAAGTGTATTGTGCTGGACTATTTTAAGGCCATTTTTAGCTCAAGTGGTCCTACGGATGTTACTGAAGTAGTGGAGGCTAATGAACCAATTGTATCTCAGACTATAAACACATCCTTGACAACCGAATTTAAAGCTGAAGAAGTAGCCTGAGCCCTCAAATAAATGCATCCTAAGAAAGCACCAGGACCTGATGGTATGCCCCATCTTTTTTACCAACATTATTGGTCTTTAGTAGGAAATTGTGTTATACATATTGTAATTGATTTTCTAAACCATGGTATTGTTCCCCCTAAGTTCAAGGAAACTCATATTGTTCTCATTCCTAAAGTTAAGAATCCTTCGAAATTTACCCAATATCAACCTATTAGCTTTAGCAATGTGATTTCTATGTTGGCCTTAAAAGTCCTAGCCAATAGATTGAAACAGTTATTTCCCCACATTATTAGTGAAAATCAGAGTGCTTTCATGTCAAATCATCTTATCCCTAATAATGTCTTGGTTGTGTTTGAGACTATGCATTAGATAAGTCAAAAGAAGAGTGGGAAAGTGGGAGAGATGAACCTTAAATTGGATATAAGTAAAACTTATGATAGAGTTGAATGAGGTTGCCTAGAGAGTATTATGGTCAAGATGAGTTTTCATACAAAGTGGGCAGATATCATGATGAGATATGTTCAAACTGTTACATATTCTGTAAAAATTAATGGGAAACCCCGAGGCAATATTACCCTCACTAGGGGTTTATGCCAAGGAGACCCTTTGTCCCCCTCTTTATTTTTAATATGTGCAGAGGGCCTTTTAGAACTTCTCAAAAAATTGACAGAACTTGGAACACTGAAGGGAGTTGCAGCATGTGTGAGGGAACCAAATATTTCCCACCTACTCTTTGTGGATGATAGCTTAATTTTATGTTGGGCAACAAAGGAAGAATGTTCCACTTTGATAGCTATCTTGGAAAAATATGAGCAAGCCTCGGGTCAACAATTAAACTAAGAGAAAACGTCACTGTTTTTCAGTAGAAATACACCCCAAGAAGTTCAAGAGGATATCAAAAGCCACTTTGGAGTTGAGATTATCAAGCAACATGAAAAGTATTTGGGCCTTTCATCACTAGTAGGGAAGAATAAGTGCAATACTTTTCATTAGTTGATTGAAAGGTTGAATAACAAATTATCATGGTGGAAGGAAAAATTATTATTAAATGTGGAAAAAGAGACCCTTATTAAGACCGTGGCACAAGCAGTCCCAACATATACAATGAGCGTCTTTAAGCTTCCCAACTGAAGTGATGACTAGCTAGTATGGTCCGAAAGTTTTGGTGGGGTCAAACAAGTGAGAAAAGCAAGATAGCAAGGCTAAGTTGGGATAAGATGTGTAGGCCTAAGGAGGAAGGAGGACTTGGCTTTCAGGACTTAAAGGTTTTCAATCTAGCTCTATTGCGGAAGCAAGGATGGAGACTTTAGACATGTACAAATTCTTTAGTTCATCGGGTACTCAAGGCGAGGTATTTCCCTATTGGAGATTTTCTGTTCACGGAGATAGGGACCAACCCCTCCTATGCATGGCGTAGCATAATGGCAGCTCAATTAATTGTCTGATAAGGAACTCGGTGGCAATTTGGCAATGGCCATTCTATTGAAATCTGTGGGGACAAATGGCTACATCAACTTTCAAGCTTTTGACTCACCTCTCAACCTATTGCTGTACCCTCTGATGCTAAGGTTTCATTGCTTATTGACCCACATACAGCGACTTGGAGGACTGACATGGTTCACCAATTTTTCTCTCCTGATGATGCAGCAGCTATTCTATGTATTCTGCTAAGTTCTCGATTACCCATGGATCACTTGGCTTGGGCATATACACCTTGGGGAGTATTCACAGTTTGAAGTGCATATAAGGTGGCTGTCTTCCTGTAACAATGGTAGTGTAAGTGAATCATCCAATGGTCAGAATCACACAACTTTTTGGAGGACCATTTGGAGACTAAACGTTCCAAACAAGATTAAATCGTTTGCTTGGAGAGCTTGCTGAAATATTCTGCCAACCAAAGAAAATTTATGTTGTCGGAAGGTAATTGATAATCCCAGATGTGAAGCTTGCGATGATGAAGCTGAGAGTCGTGGCCATGTTTTCTAGCGATGTCCTACGGCTCGTGAAGTATGGACCCTATCCGGAATTGACTTTGACACCCCTGGTTTTCACTTCATGGAGTTTGAGGGACTTCGTTTGGCACTTGAAGTTTGGGTAGAAGATGGATGATGAATTGCTAGGATTGGTTATCACGGTGGCATGGAGTCTTTGGTTCAGTTGAAATGAGGTGAGGTAGGGTAGAGCTAGATCTTCAACATTAACGATATTGCCGAAAGCTCAAAATCCGTTGGAGGAATTCCAAACAGCCAACTTAGTTATTTCCCACCAGGTGAATGAGGATGTGGTATAGTGGTCATCTTCGGCTGAGCTTTGGTTCAAGCCTAACGTGGATGGGGTGACTTTCTCTACTCACAAGTCAGCTGGAATAGGAGCTCTTATATGTGATCATGCAGGGAGGGTGGAGGCAGCGTTGAGCAAGAAATTGTATGCTCCTTTAGGTCCTATGGAGATTGAAGCAAAAGCTTTAGAGGAGGGGGTTAACTTTGCCTGGGACATTGGCATTCGAGACTTGGTGGTGGAGAGTGATTCGCAGATTGTTATCGATGCTTTAAAAGGTGATGGTATAGCACCAATGTTTATTGCAAATATCATTGAGGACACATAGCTCAAGTTATTAGAGTTTAGACACATTCTTATTTCCCACATCAAAAGATAGGGCAATCGCCCAGCACACATCTTGGCACAATATGCCCAGAACATTGATGGTAATGTAATTTGGATAGAAGAAAATCTTAGTATGACTGAGTTTATTTTGGCTCAAAATGTATTGAATTTATTTTCTTCGTAATAAAGCTGTTTAAAATAATAATAATAATAATAATAAAAAACTAATCTGCTCTAATTTTATATTAAGTATCTCAAATTAAATATTAAATCAATTACAATTTGTGCCAACTATTCTTCCAATTTGAATATACTTTTAATTCATTTGGATTGCTTCCAACCTATATACACCTCATTTCAAGTATGAGAGGTACTTGTGTTTTGGCTATAAAAAAAAAAAAAAAAACATTTCTAATCTCAATTTGCTATTTTTATGGAATAGAGGCAAAATTGTAGTTTCATATAATGGAAATTAGAGTTTTGACCTAAATGATTAAAAGTTGAATTTTAATTGGTCAAAACATGGGTTTATAGTTTTATATTGAGTTAAAATGCATAAGATTATTTTCTGCTGGTTTGATTGTTGAACCTAGGAGGCTAGGATTTGATTTTAATGTGTCTATAAAGGAGCTTACCATGAACATTATCAAAACAAATAATACTTACAAGATAAGATAAAATTGATTGATGATTACACTGATAGAGATAATTCAAGAGCCGACTTGAATTTGGTGCTGAACAGAAATAAATTGAAACCCAATTTGACTAAAAAAAACCCACATGGTGATTAATGATCAAACCAATGAGCAACCCTCCCTTACACTTACCTTTTTCGAAAATTCACCCGACCAATAGAGGTGTGACAAGCTCACTTGTGACATATTAGTGAATTTGTTGCATGACTTAGCGGTAGAAAAGTCTTTATAACTCATTATACTTGTAAGTTCAAAAGTTGTGGTTCAAATAGTTGGAAGTTCTATTCTTGCTTGAGAGGTCCCACACCACGCATGATAGGATTTAAGTAAGTGGGGATAGTGATCACATGTGTGAGCTCCCTTTTTACAATTATTATATATATATATATATATATATATAGAGAGAGAGAGAGAGAGAGAGAGAGAGAGAGAGAGAGAGAGAGAGAGAGAGAGAGAGAGAGAGAGAGAGAGAGAGAGAGAGAGAGAGTGAGAGAGAGGTGTTACATACTACCCAGGAGGTTCGAATGAACTCCCTGACCTGGCCAAAAAAAATAATATATAAAATTTATAATTTTCTTTTTTATTTTGACCCCCTAAAATGAAAATTTGAACACTCTCATCCTGTTTTTTTAACCCATCTGAAATAACTTGAATATGATCATCTTAGTGTCACTTTCACAATATTTTTCACAATAATTTCACAATAAAGGTTAAATGGTAAGTTGTAACTAATTTTTATTTGGACATACAACTAACATCACTTTTTTACTAACTTTTAACAACTTGCCACCTAGATTTTGTTGTGAAAATTTGGGAAAGTGTTGTGTCAGTAACCCTACTTTTACAATATTTAATTTTATAGGAAAGAAAAAAATGTTTCAAATTTTTTCTCATTTATTAAAAAAAAAAAAAAAAAAAAATTTTCCCGGGACTTTGGCTTACTTAGGCTTGGACAACAGAATAAATCTATTTTTTTTTTCTGCACTTTTCTTCTTCATCTGCAAAATTAAAACTACACTACTAGTACAACCAACAGATTTGTATCTATGTTTGTGATTATTTCCTCATTCTCTCTATCTCTCTTTCTCCTTTCTATGTTTTTTTAGTTTTCTCCCTGTTCGATCAAGTAGTTTGATAAGTGCTCTACAGATTTTCAAATCTAAGAAGTCTTCTAGTGTTTACTCCAATTCCAAGAGAGTGACCACATGTATAGTTAAAAAGCCATATACTTCAAAAGCAAAAACCTATAT
Organism: Quercus robur; assembly: GCF_932294415.1. Classification (NCBI taxonomy): domain Eukaryota; kingdom Viridiplantae; phylum Streptophyta; class Magnoliopsida; order Fagales; family Fagaceae; genus Quercus; species Quercus robur. The sequence goes on from NC_065537.1 coordinate 41,470,456, forward strand.
CAATTACTAATTTTTTTTTTTTTAGTTTCACTTTTACTTTTTGTTCTACTCCTAGATGTTTGACTATTCTTTTTTATCATATTTTTTTTATTCAATTGATATTATATATAAATATAATAAGTTATTATTAATTTGACAAAAATGTATTATTAGTTATTTAGTTATATTTGTTTATGCATTTAAAGGTTGTTGTTTTACTGATCTTTAAAATATTATAATTTTTTTAAACTATTGTACAATATAATTGTATTGTTTATTAAATTATATTTAGAATACTATTTTAGATTATAATATGGAAGTTGTATATACGAGGAAAAAAAAAAAAAAAACCATTTTATGTTTTACTCCCTCCTCTCCTCCCTTGACAATGCTGAGAGGTTTCTGTACTGTAGATAGGGACTTAGGTAATCAAAACGAAAAAACCCAACTAACTTCATGAAAATGCATAATTAAGCTTCGTTCATGTTTGAAGAGACGCATCATGTTCTTTTGTCATGGGTGATGAGTTCTGTGAAAAGTCAACTTGCTTTAAGTGACTTGGCCATGGTGTTCCTTGATTTGACCGAAAGATCATTCAATTATTGTCTTGTGTTTTCTTGTTCAAGGAAGGAGAGAAGAAGATGAACTGGCCAACTTTTTTGATTGTTGAGAGTAGACATGGCAAAAGGGGTGGGTTGGGTCAATCGGGTTGCGGGTCAAACGGATCACGAGTTAAAAACGGGACATTTTAAGAGGCTTAAAAAGGGGGGTTCGGATCAATCGGGTTGCGGGTCGGGTTGGGTTGATCCGTATTTTTCACATGATTTTTATTTTATTTTATTTTTTTTTATAAAGAAAACAACATGTATTTACCATTTGAAAAGTTATGTAATAAATTACTTGATATAAAATCATTATTTTCAATTCATCACTTATATCAAGAATGAACTCAGTTAAACTTATTAATACTTATTCAATAATTTTAAAATTATGCAAATCCTAGCATTGCTATCTAAAACAAAATAACACAAAGACAAGTAAAACAAATACACAAGTTTTATTTCTACACGATATCAACATTCCAAAATATAAAATAAAATTACCAATGACTTATTAGATAACTCATTTGATAAAGAATAAAAACATATAAGAAATTTACAATCTTGAAAATTAATTTTATAATCTATTATCAATTGTGTTTGGCACTCTATTTCAATTTGAGATATTCATTAAAGTTTGATTGCTTACTTATTTATACATGATTTCTTTTATGAATATCATATCATTTTTAAGCAACACACACTCTAGGAAATATCATAATTTATTTTGGAAAGCCGTTTATTTTGAACATAAATTGTTAAAAAATAGATCTAAGCATTCATAAATTATGCTAATTTGATACTTTGACTTCACTATTTCACACTTTTGAATGTTTCTCATACATGTCTATAATTTTAAATCTATGCTTTTAACTCCACTGTAATCAGATTATCTTGGCATGTATTTTGTTATTTGATATCTAAAAATCTTTACTTATTACAGAATGTTCAACTATTTATCTTTTAATTAATTTGCATGTAGTTATGTAAATGTATCACTTGTTTTCTTAAAACTCACGATAAACAATTAAACCAATATTGTCTTAATTTTAATATTTTTTTTACTAAAAAAAAAAAAAGTTTTAAAAAAATGGTTTTGGTTCGGGTTGGGGTCGGGCTGACCCGTAAAAAACATAGGTTGGGTCATGGGTCAACTTGTTTTGCTTCAGGTCAAAAAAATCATGTTCGGGTCAAGTCGGAAAATTTTGACCCGGTTTTACCATGTTTAGTTGATGGTTAGATGATAATCTAGCTCTAGGCATAAGTGCACTTGTTTACCCATGAGCTCACTTATGTGCGTCGTGGGCTTTGACGTTTTTTTATTTTCAATAAGTTTTAACTTGTTTTGCTTCATAAATGACTTAAACTTAAAGATTCCGTTTTTAAGGACCCAATGGTCTGTTTGCTATGAAAGAATCATGGGCTTTGGGTTTTTTTTAACAAGTCAATCCATTTAGCATCTAAAAATATGGGTTTGAGTATTTTTCATTTGTTGGCCCATTTATGTAAATAAGGGATTTTGGTTGTGGAGCCTAACTTGTGAAAAGAGAGAGAACATTGGCCATGAGCTCAATTCTTATAATGCGGTAGAGTAGTATAGGCCTTGAGCCCAAACTGCGCAGTAGAAACTTATAATTTGTAAATCTAAAAAAACTATTTGCAGGATGAGAAAAATAATGCCGAGTCATGATGCCTAATCAATGAAGTGAACTATTTGGTTTTTATTTTTTAATGAATAAAAAAGGGACTTGTAGGTGTGGTTATTGTTTTCGATTCACTTAAACTCTATAATGCATGGTGTGGAACCATCCACGCAATAGTGGAGTTTGTCATTACTTGAACTCACAATTTCTGAACTTCCAAGTATGATGAGCCATAAGAACTTCCTACTACTAAACCACCATCACAAGTGACTACTAACTCTGGCTATTTTTAGGTTAAACATGCTCATAATATTAATGAGTAACAAGTTTATTAAAAAAGAATAAAAACTTGATTTCATCAAAAACTAATAAATTTTCCACCCAGACGGTATGTCATTCAAAGAATCAAAATAAGGAAGTCTATTTTGTTCACTACTCTTTGCATTGTGAATTATTATATTGGATGGTCTTTGTTGTTTGACTTTTGAGCTCTAAATAACACCAACGCAACGTATACAAAAACCATTAACTCACTGTACACGCATAGCATATGCTTTATATATTCGTTTGCATATATAATAGTAACTTGTTTATATAGAATTTTGGAAATTAATACTACGATTATCGATCGATCACTTTGATAATAAATATTGGAGAGTTTGTACTGTGTACACATATATGCCTTAACACGTAGTGGGGGGACAGTGAACCACGATTAATTGCAAATATGTTTCTTGCAAGTAAGATTAAAAAAATAAGAAAGTAGGCAGCTAAGATTTAGATAGTCATCTCGACGAAGTTTTATTCTTACTCGAGAGGTTCCACACCACACGTGATAGGGTTTAAATAAGCGAGGACAGTGACTACATGCGTGAACTCCCTTTTTATTTTATATATATATATATAGAGAGAGAGAGAGAGAGAGAGAGAGAGAGAGAGAGAGAGAGAGAGAGAGAGAGAGAGAGAGAGAGAGGTGTTACATACTACCTAGCCTAGGGGGTTTGAATGAACTCCCAGACCTAGCAAAAATATATATATATATATATATATATAAAATTTATAATTTTTTTTTTGCTAAACTAATTTTCTTTTTTATTTTGACCTTCTAAAATGAAAATTTGAACACTTTCACCCTATTTTTTTAAACCCTTTTGAAATAACTTGAATATGATCATCTTAGTGTTACTTTCACAATAATTTCACAATAAAAGTTAAATGATAAGTTGTAACTAGTTTTTATTTGGACACACAACTAGCATCACTTTTTTACTAACCTTTAACAACTTGCCACCTAGATTTTGTTGTGAAAATTTGGGAAAGTGTTGTGTCAGTATCCCTACTTTTACAATATTTAATTTTATAGGAAAGAAAAAAATGTTTCAAATTTTTGCTCATTCATTAAAAAAAAAAAAAAAAAAAAAATTCCAAGACTTTGGCTTACTTAGGCTTTGACAATGGAATAAAGCTATTTTTTTCTGCACTTTTCTTCTTCATCCACAAAATAAAAATTACACTACTAGTACAATCAACAAATTTGTATCTACGTCTATGATTATTTCCTCATTCTCTCTATCTCTCTTTCTCCTTTCTATGTTTTTTTAGTTTTCTCCCTGTCCGATCAAATAGTTTGACAAGTGCTTTACAGATTTCCAAATCTAAGAAGTCTTCTAGTGTTTACTCCAATTCCAAGAGAATGACCACATGTATAGTTAAAAAGCCATATACTTCAAAAGCAAAAACCTATATCAGTTACTATTTTTTTTTCTTAGTTTCACGTTTACTTTTTGTTCTACTCCTAGATGTTATTTAGTTATATTCGTTTATGCATTTAAAGGTTGCTGTTTTACCGATCTTTAAAATATTATAATTTTTTTAAACTATTGTACAATATAGTTGTATTGTATACTAAATTATATTTAAAATACTATTTTAGATTATTACATATAATATGGAAGTTGTACATACAACAAAAAAAAAAAAAAAAAAAAAAACCATTTTATGTTTTACTCCCTCCTCTCCTCCCTTGACAATGCTGAGAGGCTTCTGTACTGTAGATAGGTACTTAGAGCATCTCCAGCAACTTCTTTATATTTTTTTACTATTTGGATAGTGAACAGTGACATTTACCTTTTACCTACCTACTTTTTCAAATACATCTTCCAACAGATTCTCTATCATTTTTCTATCTCATTTAAATATTATTTATTCATTCATTTTTTAACACATATATTCCCATACCCCCACTCCCACTCCTTTCTTTGCTAATTTTTTATTTAGTTTTATTCTTTTGCTAATGTACAGTAGCCCATCAGATTTGATGAGCTACTGTTCATGAGACAAAAAAAAAAAAAAAAAAAAAAAGATTTAGAGAATCCATTGGAGATCATTTTTTGGGTCTCATTCTTAATTGTAGAGATTATTTTGCTTTTACCTACACTATTGGAGATGGTCTTAGGTCATCAAAATGACAAAACCCAACTAGCTTCATGAAAATGCATAGATAAGCTTCGTTCATGTTTGTAGAGACGCATCATGTTCTTTTGTCATGGGTGATGAGTTTTGTGAAAAGTCAACTTGCTTTAAGTGTCTTGGCCATGGTGTTCCTTGATTTGACCGAAAGATCATTCAATTCTTGTCTTGTGTTTTCTTGTTGAAGGAAGGAGAGAAGAAGATGAACTGGCCAACTTTTTTGATTGTTGATAGGAGACATGGCAAAACGGGCGGGTCGGGTCAATTGAGTTGCGGATCAAAGGGTCATGGGTTAAAAAGGGGTTTGGGTCAATCAGATTGTGGGTCGGGTCGGGTTGATCCATATTTTTCACATGAATTTTTTTAAAATTTTTTAATTTTATGAATAAAACAACATGTATTTACCATTTGGAAAGTTATGCAACAAATTACTTAATGTAAAATCATTATTTTCAATTTACCACTTATATCAAGAATGAACTCAGTTAAACTTATTAATATGTATTCAATAATTTTAAAATTATGCGAATCCTAGCATTGCCATCTAAAACAAAATAACACAAAGATAAGTAAAACAAATACACAAGTTTTATTTCTACACAATATCAACATTCCAAAATATGAAACAAAATTACAAATGACTTATTGGATAACTCATTTGATAAAGAATAAAAACATATAAGAAATTTACAATTTTGAAAATTAATTTTATAATCTATTATCAATTGTGGTTGACACTCTATTTCAATTTGAGATATACATTAAAGTTTGATTGCTTACTTATTTATACATGGTTTCTTTTATGAATATTATATCATTGTTAAGCAACACACACTCTATGAAATATCATTATTTATTTTGAACATAAATTGTTAAAAAATAGGTCTAAGCATTTATAATTTATGCTAATTTGATACTTTGGCTTTACTATTTCACACTTGTAAATGTTTCTCACACATGTCTACAATTTTAAATCTATATTTTTAACTCCATTGTAACCAGATTATCTTGGCATGTACTTTGCTATTTGATATCTAAAAAATTTACTTATTACAGAATGATCCACCATTTATCTTTCAATTAATTTGCATACAGTTATGTAAATATATCAATTGTTTTCTTAAAACTCACAATAAACAATTAAACCAATATTGTTTTAATTTTTCTATTTTTTTACCCAAAAAAATGTTTTAAAAAAAGGGTTTTGGTTCGGGTTGGGGTCGGGTTGACTCGCAAAAAATACGGGTCAGGTCACGGGTCAACCTGTTTTTACTTTGGGTAAAAAAAATCGGATTCGAGTAGTGTATTTTTCGGATTAGGTCAGGTCGGGTCAAAAAATTTTGACCCATTTTACCATGTCTAGTTGAGAGTTAGTTGATAATCTAGCTCTAGGCATCAGTGCACTTGTTTACCCATGAGCTCACTTATGTGCGTCGTGGGCTTTAACGTTTTTTTATTTTCAATAAATTTTAACTTCTTTTGCTTCATAAATGACTAAAACTTAAAGATTTCATTTTTAAGGACCCAATGGCCTGTTTGCTAAGAAAGAATCATGGGCTTTGGTTTTTTCTTAACAAGTCAATCCATAACATCTAAAACTATGGGTTTGAGTATTTTTCATTTGTTGGGCCATTTATGTAAATAAGGGATTTTGGTCGTGGAGCCTAACTTGTGAAAAGAGAGAGAACATTGGCCATGAGCTCAATTCTTATAATGCGGTAGAGTAGTATAGGCCGTGAGCCCAAACTGCGCAGTAGAAACTTATAATTTGTAAATCCTATTTGCAGGATGAGAAAAATAATGCCGAGTCATGATGCCTAATCAATGAAGTAAACTATTTGGTTTTTATTTTTTAATGAATAAAAAAGGGACTTGTAGGTGTGGTTATTGTTTTCGATCCACTTAAACTCTATAATGCATGGTGTGGAACCATCCACGTAATAGTGGAGCTTGTCATTACTTAAACTCACAATTTCTGAACTTCCAAGTATGATGAGCCACATGAACTTCCTACTACTAAACCACCATCACAAGTGACTACTAACTCTGGCTATTTTTAGGTTAAACATGCTCATAATATTAATATTAATGAGTAACAAGTTTATTAAAAAAAAAATAAAAACTTGATTTCATCAAAAACTAATAAATTTTCCACCCAGACGGTATGTCATTCAAAGAATCAAAATAAGGAAGTCTATTTTGTTCACTACTCTTTGCATTGTGAATTATTATATTGGATGGTCTTTGTTGTTTGACTTTTGAGCTCTAAATAACACCAACGCAACGTATACAAAAACCATTAACTCACTGTACACGCATAGCATATGCTTTATATATTCGTTTGCATATATAATAGTAACTTGTTTATATAGAATTTTGGAAATTAATACTACGATTATCGATCGATCACTTTGATAATAAATATTGGAGAGTTTGTACTGTGTACACATATAGGCCTTAACACGTAGTGGGGGGACAGTGAACCACGATTAATTGCAAATATGTTTCTTGCAAGTAAGATTAAAAAAATAAGAAAGTAGGCAGCTAAGATTTAGATAGTCATCTCGACGAAGTTTCACATCTATTAATTGGACATTAGTTACGGATGATCGATCTAACTACCAGTTATTGAGGTTGTAGACCAAGACATCCCTTTTAGCAAACAAAAAACACAATCCCTTTGGCACAGCAGCGCGTGGCATGCTTGGATTACATTTACCACCAGTAAAGGAGCACCTAGTTTCTTTGCCTCTTAGACTTAGCCCACGTTATTAGAACCATAAAATAATAATAATAATAATAATAATAATGGGTTTTAAGGTTTATAAAAGGCCACTGTACATTCTTGGTGCGATGGTCACTCCACAAGTATAAGTGTTTGTAGGGTGTGGAAGGTAAGAACCGGGGTTTAAGTTTCCAAGAGGGAGTTTCACACACATATACATTTAAATTATGTTAGAGTTGAATTTCTATCTTATATATTGTAAGAACTCAATTTGTAGCGACCACAAATTGGTTTATTGAGTTTGAACATTAAAGGCCCAAATAATAAATTTGTAGAGAGTGGGCTAAAAGGCTAGACCTTGGTCACCGGACAGTGGTTAGTCATGATGTTCATGGTAATCGCACAAGGGTGAACCGTGCTTGCCCAAGAAGATTTTCTCCTCGGCACGGCCTGGGAGGCTCTAGTTCTTGACCCTCTTCCCCCCCTTTTTCTGAATTCCTTTCTTCTCCTTTTTATACTAGCCTTTACCCTCCCACCAACGTCCACGTGTAGATCAGCTTTCTAGGACTGATACTTGTCCTATCAGCCCATATCCAAAGTAGTTGAGAGTGGTTGTAAAAACTAAAAAGTATTGCTTTGTCAAACGCAGAGTACTTAATTGCAGCAATGGTAGCCTTTCCCTTGTCCTTTGTTGCCACACTGTTCAGGGGTCCTTTTCCTATCAATGCGGAGGTGTTTAGCTTTTTCATGAACCGCTCCTATACCGTACTCCCCCTTTCTTCTAGGAGCGTTTTGGGATGTCGAGGACAGAATCGTCCTCAGCTATATCTCTAGGCCATTTGGACTTTTGCTGTATGTCCTCGGCAATGTCTCTCCTCAGCTCGGGTTTTGGGCCCTAATGTAAAGTGGGCTGGGGTCACAAATTCTCTAACCCCACAATAGCCCCTCAAAATCCTGCTGTTTGGCCCCTCGGACGGAGAGGAGGGTTTTGGTGACATCGGGCCTATGTCATGGCTTGCCAAGCCTTGTCCTTCATCAATGCCGGTGCTTCTTCATTTGCTTGGGACATGCTCCTGGTTATGGGACATTCCTTTAGTTTTACTCACGCTGCGTTCCTGCCGTTTCGGTACACGAGGCGCGTTTTTAATAAGTTCTCTTTACGAGGCGACACAAATCCAACGGTTGAAGACGTCGTTGGGAGTTGAGCGGGACTTATCTCATTTGTAGCTTTTCTTGGAGATTTGTACAGATTAAATGCCACCAGGCTTGCCCCCCATATAAAAAGCACGGTGGGGGGTCATTTTCTTTATCTGTAGCCCCTTTACGCCTTTCAAATCCCTAACCCTCCAGTTGTGCCCATAGTCCCCATTACTAGTGTGACTGAGCCTTCGGGGGTGATATGGTCTTGGCTAGGATGGGGACGAAGGGACCACACCCTCTCCAGAAGTATTAGGTTTCCCAGAGACTCAAGATGGCTCGGTCAAGATAAGGGAGACAAAGACTCAAGACATTTCTTCCCCCTGATAAGGTAGGAAATGAGCCTCTTCTTCCTTCAGCCAAAATCCGAAGTAGGTGGAGGTCGCATCAGATTTTTGGTGTGACAGCACTGAGGTTTCTCATCGTCGGTACCATCCGCTCTCTCTTGAGTACTGTTAATATGACACTTGCTTGATGGGAGTTAGAGCTGGTATGGGGATTAGGCATCCCCGCTTCTTCTTCTCTTCCATCACTGGTGCCACCTAGGTGCCTCCGCTTCTTCTTCTCTTCCATCACTGGTGCCACCCAGGTGCTTCTGCTTCTTCTTCTCTTCCATCATTGGGGCCATCTTGACATGCTTAGTCGCTGCTAGAGCAGAATTTGAAGGATTTATCATTCCCCTGTATTTTTTTTCTTTTTGCTTCTGTAGTTAACTTCTGGTATAGGCTTGTTTAAGCCTCTTATTGTACGCTGTACTATTTCTTTGTCTAATAAAAGATGACTTTATCCCATTTTATGTGTTCTTTCTTTTTTGCAATAATTATTTGTGAGTGGATGTGCTGGTGTCATTTTCTTTTAAACAATACTTAGGGCCGAAACCCTTGTTAACAAAGAGCTATCACTTTGAACTTTTTAAAATTAACGGACACAATAATGCCGACCTGAAGTAGGTTAACCATATAAGACTAACCGAGATAACAGCTGAATGCTCTGTATTGCATATGGGGTGATCATCCGAGAATGGGTAACCTAAAATGAACTATCCGAGAGGGTCGCCGAGCACTAGGGTGCTTTGCCATGTTCCTGACAACATTCATAGCCCTAACCTTTCTTGGCATCCGGTTCGAGGACTAAGATATGACTGTATCGGGTCTAAACACTCGGTTGCGCTAGTTTCCTTAGAGTTGGGGATCCGAGGACAGCGCAGGATTTCCATTCTATCTAGCACTTAAGCCATTTTCTAGTGACTAATTTCCCCATAGGTTTGAATCTGAGGACCATGCAAGACCTTGGTTCTGTCCAAAACTTAGATTTTTTCTTAAAGTAGTTGGTTTCCCCATAGGTTTGAGTCCGAGGATCATGCAAGACCTTGGTTCTGTCCAAAACTTAGATTTTTTCCTAAAGTAGTTGATTTCCCCATAGGTTTGAGTTCGAGGACCATGCAAGACCTTAGTTCTGTCCAAAACTTAGATTTTTTCTTAAAGTAGTTGGTTTCCCCATAGGTTTGAATCCGAAAACCATGCAAGACCTTGGTTTTGTCCAAAACTTAGATTTTTTCTTAAAGTAGTTGGTTTCCCCATAGGTTTGAGTCCGAGGACCATGCAAGACCTTGGTTTTGTCCAAAACTTATAAGAATTCGGTGAATTGGACTACTGGACTCGCGAGGATTAGCCCCTTGTCAAAGGCGTGTGGGGCATAAACTTGATGTTGGAAGCCCCTAGAACTGCCCGTGCCACTGGCACTTCGAAGTGCAGCCTTGAGTGGGAGCTGAGTTAGGACGACAACTGCGTGCTGCTGGAAATGATGGAGGAGCTTCCGTAGGCCCTTGTTTGATAGGAGCTTAATCCTACCATGACTAACCCTCGCCTGTGCCAACGCACAAGCCTTCCCACAGATGGCGCCAATTGTAAGGACTCAATTTGTAGCGACCCCAAATTGGTTTATTGGGTTCGAACGTTAAAGGTCCAAACAATAAATTTATAGAGAGTGGGCTAAAAGGCTAGGCCTTAGTCACCGGACAGTGGTTAGTCATGATGTTCATGGTAATCGCACAAGGGTGAATCGTGCTTGCCCAAGAAGATTTTCTCCTCGGCACGGCCTGGGAGGCTCTAGTTCTTGACCCTCTTCCCCCCCCCCCCCCCTTTTTTCTGAATTCCTTCATTTTCCTTTTTATACTAGCCTTTACCCTCCCACCAACGTCCACGTGTAGATCAGCTTTCTAGGGCTGATACTTGTCCTATCAGCCCATACCCAAAGTGGTTGGGAGTGGTTGTAAAAACTGAAAAGTATTGCTCTGTCAGGCGCAGAGTACTTAATTGTAGCAATGGTAGCCTTTCCCTTGTCCTTTGTCGCCACACTGTTCAGGGGTCCTTTTCCCATCAATGTGGAGGGGTTTAGCTTTTTTATGAACCGCTCCTATACCGTACTCCCCCTTTCTTCTAGGAGCGCTTTGGGATGCCGATGACAGAATCGTCCTCGGCTATATCTCTAGACCATTTGGACTTTCGCTGTATGTCCTCAGCAATGTCTCTCCTTAGCTCGGGCCTTGGGTTTTAATGTAAAGTGGGCCGGGGTCACAAATTCTCTGACCCCACATATATATATATATATATATATATAAAGTTTATAAAAGTTTTGGTAATTGGATTAAATGATTTTTAATTAACCTCTCCCTTGCCTTGGGTGTGTATTTGTTTTTTTTTTTTTTTTAAAGGGGGTATTTTTCTTATATTGCGTAAGAGAATATGTTATTTGTAGTATAACTTATCTCACTTTCCTTTAAAATTTACAATGATTTTTAAGTGGTGTTTGAAATATGCCTTTGTATTAGAATTCCATCTTCTCTCCCCTGCATGTATTTGTTTCTCCCAAAAAAAAAAAACTTCTATGCTATTATTAAAAATTTCTTCCTTTTTTAAGGAGGAATTAAAAAACTGTGGAGAATTTCATCTTAGCTATAGTGATTTGTTTAATTTTTTCTTTAACATAAAACTCTTCTAATTAAAAAGTTCATCAATTACTTTTCGACATTTTCATTGCTTAAGTAGGATCTATTATAACTCGTATTTGATTTCATTAATTTATGTTGAACATACACAATTTGGAAAAGAACGATGATAGTTTAGGAAAAAAAAAAAAAAAAAAGAAAAATAAAAAATAGAAAACATGGTCACGTTATGAAATAGAACGAGTGAAATATTGCCATCAAAATAAACAAAATATAGAGACAATTTTTATCATAATTTTAATGTGATCAACTATCAATGATAGAACTTTCTAAAAAAAAAAAAAAAAAACTATCAATGATAGAAAAAATATAATAAATTCATATGAAATTGGTAATCCACCGCTTAGAATCAAGATTGTGACAAATATCATAAGCCAAGAAGAGTTTTTTTATTACTTGAGAAAGAAGCCTAGAAGAATTTGATTCCCACGTACATGTTCAACATATCACAAGGCCACGCGCTTCGAAAAAGGAATATAGGCATATGCATATGACATATCCTATATGGCTTATACACAAGACATGCCCCAAACGAAACATCAATCTTTCTTGTCCCACACCAAAACTACCATAATTTCTAATCTAAAATTTCATAATTACCTCCCTAATCATCCTTACTCTCTCTCTATAAAAATAGTAAGAGACCCAACTTTAATTGTACAACTTAATAAGACCAAAGCATAGACGCAAATTTTGAAATCAAACCCATCAAAAGTTTAAACCCAAAAATGGCTTCCGAATCATCATCAAGTTCCAACACACCTTACCCCATCAAAACAGTGGTGGTTTTGGTCCAAGAAAACCGCTCCTTCGATCACATAATGGGTTGGATGAAGTCCCTAAACCCTGAAATCAATGGAGTCTCTCCAAACCAATTCTCCAACCCCATTTCCACATCAGACTCAAACTCAAACCAGCTCTACTTTGGTGACAAGTCTGTGTACGTAGTCTCGGACCCTGGTCACTCAATCCAAGACATCTACGAGCAAATATTCGGCGAACCATGGACCGAGCAAACCGCCGCCCAAAACCTCCCTCCGAAAATGAATGGATTTGCCCAAAACGCAGAGAGAAATCAAAGTGGTATGTCTGAGGCAGTCATGAATGGGTTTCTACCTGATAAAGTGGCTGTTTTTAAGGAGTTGGTGCAGGAGTTTGCGTTGTGTGATAACTGGTTTGCTTCTATGCCGGCTTCTACTCAGCCGAATCGGCAGTACGTGCATTCGGCTACTTCGCATGGGCTTTCCGGCAATGATACTAAGTTGCTTATTGAAGGGATGCCTCAGAAAACCATATTTGAATCTTTGGATGAAGCTGGTCACAGTTTTGGGATTTACTATCAGTACCCTCCGGCCACCTTATACTACAGGTAAAAAAAAAAAAAAAAAAAGACCTCTCTTTATTTCTTATGAATGGTTTAATGGTTTTATTTTTATTTTTTTTTAGATCGATATTTTTGTTAAAAAATAAAAAAAAAAGTATCGGTTGAATTATAAGATTTTTAGCTATATATATATATTGACATGTTTGTTTAAAAATAATAAAAAAGTGTAAGACTCTTACTTAGTGCCTTGTTTTATTAACTTAGATGTTGTTGAAACTATAGTTAGCTTCCTTTTTGATTTTATGGCCGAACAACATGAGGGGTTTTTTCCAACCCAAATGTCTTAAAGGTTTTGTTTTGTTTTGTTTTGTTTTTTTTTTTTTTTTGAGAATCAAAATGTCTTAAAGGTTACTCCTCGCTTTTGTAAACAAAAGTGACGTTGAAGTTATTATAAACTTTATTGGATAAGTTTATGTGTGAACTTTTAAATATAAAATAAAAATATTTAAAAAAATTATTTGTTATGTTGTTGATATAATATTCATAATCTTCATTATATCATATTAGCTAATAAGTTTTTCTTGTCGTAAATAATTTTTCTAAGAACTAATAAAGAGCTAGTATTTTATAATAGGTTGATATTTTTTGAGCGGTAGGTCATTTTTTTTTTTGGTTGGGGTTTAGGTCAGTTTCATTTGCTTCTTAAAATCAACGGAAAGTTGATGAGGAATGGTGTTTAGGGTATATCATCTATACTATTTATAAGAAGATTTTTTTCTTTGGATTAAATTTTTATGTGGTTTAAAAATATCCTTAAACCTTATGTTTAATAGGAAAAAAACTTGAAGACAACTTGGTAAAAATATATATATCTCCAATTTCACTTAAAATACCTATAAAATAGGACATTCTCCTACTCATCCATATTTTCATAACAAATTTATCCAATTTTTTTATTCTTAAAAAAAAAAATTTATCTAATTTTTTTATATATAAAAAAATTATGACATTAGAAAAAAAAAAAAAAAAATCTCATCACATGTGCAAAGCGCATGCAATGAGGCTAGTATCATATAAGATGATGAAGTAAAAAAATATTAGGAATTGAAGTGTGGATTCGCGTTTGGTCCAAAACAAACGTCTACATTTACAAAGCTTTCTATCTACTGGTGAAGGTGTTTTACTTTTACATAATTTACAATGCACAAAATCAAGTATATATTTAAGTTTTCTATAAACAAAAGAATTAATAAAAATACATTAAATTAGAAAAGATTAAGGAATGTCTGTTAACTGTTAATACATTCTCGGGATTCTCCCAGCTGGACGCTAGTTTTGGCATTAGAACTAATTCATCTTTCATTCAATTGTTTCCTTTTAAATAAAAAATTGGACTAAACAAAGAAAAGCCATTTGCATGAATCATAAAATATATTCTGTCTCTTTTTTTTTTTTCCCCTCGATATTACACATATTCTATATATTGTTTCACATGAAATTAAGTTTCAAGTTATGTTATTAGTTGTATGGTCACGAATATACTGTTATTAGAGGTTTAAATTAAGTCTGTGCTGTGTATCTAAGAGTTAAATTCTTTTGGATATATACCACTATTAGTTTCTTTAAAACATTCTTTCATCTCCTTTTATGTGTGTGTGTTAAAATACTTAATATTTATAAAAAAAAAAAAAAATTGTACGGTCAGGTATTCATTGCATAAGATGCACATGGCACGTGAAATTCCAACTAACAAAGTAAATACTCATGATCATTATCATATATACATGGTGTCGTGTGGTAGGGCATCATGACCAAGATGATTATAAATTATAATAGTTTTGACAGCTATATATGTGCCCATGTCATTGTTCTTTCTAGATTTCAATATATTCTCTTTTTTCTCTCATAAGTCCTACCTTTCTTTTTTCCTTTCCCCACTAGTTTTAACCTTATTAAGCAGTAGTTGGAGCCTACAATGATGATGTTCTTTTGCAAAGTTGAATTAGCTAGGGTGGGTTGGTGAGCTCCCCAAAGTCAATCAAATTACGGAGTAATAATATAAATAATCAAAGATTTGAGAATACCAAAATTTTATAAGGGTACTTGTCCATTTAAAAACTCTTATAATATACATATTGTATACGTCGTTGCAGTTCCATGTGATTGCGATATCGATGCTAATCATATGAGAAATTTAGCATATGGCATAGAATATTCTCCACAAAAAAAAAGTTAAAAGAAAAAGAGGCACATTATGGAGCTTCTGTTTTTTTATACAGTACTTTGCTATGTTCACCTACATACCAATCATATTATATGCATGCCTTTTACAATAATTAATTGATTACTCTGCTCCACTGCCCCATTATACTTTCTAGTCAAAGTCTAGCATGAAATATTTTTCTGGCACTTCAATTATCACAATTAATCTGTTATATTTATAGTTGTAATAATTTTTTTCGATCCATATAACAATGAGCGGCAGAATTTAAATTCTAATTTTTCTTTCTTTCAAAGGAAAGGAGGCAATACCATTAAGGGTCAATTTGGATATAATTGAAAATTGAAAACTGAAAAACACTATAACAAAATAATTTTTAAATATGTGAATAGTATCGTGAAACTTATTTTTAATAAAAAAGTTGCTGAAAAATAAGGTTTGTGGGTCTCATGACTGAAAAGTTGCTGAGGTGTGCACTGTTCACACCTTTCTAATCAACAATCACGGCACAGAGAAAAAAAAAAAAAAAGGGTGAAACGCGTTTTGCACATGGACGCAAAACGCAATACCCAAACGGAGGCTAAATGTTTAAATTACAAAACTCTTAGATTGTTGTAATTATTGCATTCGTACAAATAAGAAATTAATGATATCTATGTAAGATGCAAAGTTCTATCAAATTCATGTCTACAGCTATGATCTATGTTGATGATACTAACCCAAATTTACTGTCAATTAGTATATGAATTATAACCATATTCAATTAAATTTTACTAACACAAATTAATCCCATTACTTTGTTTTCAGAGAAAATCCCGTTAAACTTAAAACAAACTATTAATACTACTAATTCATATATACGTAATTGTATTTTACTACTCAAATATAGGCAAATTTTTAAGTCACAAGCGTGAGTCTCTCTCTCTCTCTCGGACGACTTGCTAAATACATCAAACTAACTATTATCTAGCTCAAAATCACTCTTTTTTTTTTATTTTTATTTATTTTTTTTATTTATTTATTTTTTTTAAGCTTACAGGGAATACAAAACTACTTTTTCAACGGAAAAAAAATATCAAATAACATTTTGGAAAGAATAAACTTTCTTTCTATAATGAAAAATCCAAATAAGTAACCAAATAAAAACATTTTTGTGTTGTGTGTGTTTGTTTCTCTAAATAAAAAGAAAAAAACAAAAAGTAAAAACATACATGTGCGTGAGGCTCCACTGCATTTCTTTGGTGGCAGACAAGGAATACAAACTTAATTTTTTTACGAGAAATATTAAACATTATCTCCTTTTATTTTTTAAAGAGAATATATAAGCTTTCCTTATATTAGTAGAACTAACTCATAAACTTGAATGATGTACTAGGTCTTCATGCTCATGAAATGCGCTGGTTTTACTCAAAAAAGAAAAAAAGAAGATGTAAGCAAGTAAAAAAAAAAAAAAATGTGCATGCATGAGGCAATTTCCCTAAATTCTATTGTAAATTTACAAGTAAAACAATTTTTGTTTGGCAATAAGCCTTTTATACAAGTGTGAAATTGCGCATGATGTTCAGGTTGTAGCTTAGAACTTGTATAGAATAAAAATTCTAGATGGTTTTCTTTTTTAATTCAATTTTCGGACTATAGAAAGGAAAACTTAAAGATATTCAATAATCAAATTATTTATTCAGTTATTACCTTTCTTTTTTCTCTTTTCTTTCTTTGCACTTAGGACGCTTTACTATTTTCATGTGATCTGATGGGTCAATTCAATTGTCAACAGGAACCTTAGAAAATTGAAATACTTATTACACTTCCACGACTTTGATCTACATTTCAAGAAGCATTGTGAGGAAGGGAAGTTACCAAACTACGTTGTAATTGAACAAAGATGGTACGACCTGTTATCAATACCTGCAAACGATGACCACCCATCTCATGATGTCTCAGTAGGACAAAAATTCATCAAGGAAGTCTATGAAGCATTGAGAGCAAGCCCACAATGGAATGAAATGTTGTTCATAATTACATATGATGAGCATGGTGGATTTTACGACCATGTTCCGACACCAGTGACCGGAGTCCCTAGTCCTGATGACCTTGTTGGTCCTGCACCATATTACTTCAAATTTGACCGTCTTGGTGTTAGGGTTCCAACCATCTTAATTTCTCCATGGATTGAGCGTGGAACAGGTATGTTCAGCATGTTATTAGTTAGTTGCAATTGCCAATTTAAGCCTTATTTTTTAAACTAATTTATAAATTACACCCTCTAAATTTTTTTGACATGTTTTCCTCTTATTTATTGATAATTCGATAGTTAGGGGATGAGAGATTTAAATCTTGGATGTCTCCATTGAAAATATCAATAGATGTTAATGAGTTGAGCTATAAATTTCTTAGTGACAATGTTTTTAATTCAGTTTATTAAATTTCATATATTTTTTTTTTCATTTCAATCCTTAAACTTCTATTTTTTGTCAGTGTAATCCTTCTGTCCACCTAAGTCCAATCTATATCATTGAAAAATAAATATGAAAGGACTAAATTGAAAATATATCAAAGTTAAAGGTGAAACTTAGCACTAAATTGAAAACAAATCAAAATTAGAGTGTGTAATTAGTAATATAACTTATATTTGTTGTGTATTAGTCTTATATAAATTAGAATTTAACAATTAAAAAAAAAAAAAAAAGGTGAACAGAAATATGCTTGTCTTTTGGGTCATTTGAGTATTAATTGTTTTTCTTCCTTTAGTAATTCCTAGTTGCAGACAATATATAAATTATTATGGCTAAATCTTGTTACATATTCTTTATTGCACACTATGAGTACACATTTCCTATGTAATCGTGTTTTGAAAACAATTTTAACTAAAATTGTTTTCAAAACATGATTTTAGCCCACAAGACAACGAGTGTCCAACAAATGTGCAATAAACCATCCGTGATTTTTAGTACCCAATTATAGCACTTCATTTAAAATTTTTCTTATTATTAGTTGGCATATGAGGTAACTTTATAGGGAGGAAAGTATTAATACAAGTTGTTGATAATCAAAATGCAGTGTTGCATGGTCCTTCAGGGCCATATGAAACTTCACAGTTCGAGCATTCCTCCATTCCAGCAACTGTTAAGAAGATTTTCAATCTAAAAGAGTTTCTAACTAAGCGTGATGCATGGGCTGGCACTTTTGAAGGTGTTTTGACTAGAAAAACCCCAAGATCCGACTGTCCAGGTAAACCATCACATTTTTTAATCACCAACTATTTTATAATTGTTACTTGGGTAAAACTTAAGTACAGTTCTTTAAATGCAGCATTTTCGTTCCTCAATTAAATTCAAAAGAATGGTTGTAAGTTGTATCGACTAATGAGTTATAAATACTGTTATCTTTTCCAAAAGTAACTAAATTCAATGCAATTATGTAAAGACAGTATCTATGGTTTATCCATTGTGTAATCTCTCTCTCTCTCATAAACTTATAAGCGACCATGCATGTTATTATGCATATTGCAGTTACTTTAGGGGAACCTGTGAAACTACGCGATGATGGGCCACCAGATGAGGCAAAACTTAGTGAGTTTCAAGAAGAGTTAGTACAATTGGCCGCAGTATTGAACGGAGACCACAGAAAGGAAACCTACCCTGACAAATTAGTGGAGAACATGACTGTTGCAGAGGCTGCTAAATATGTTACAGATGCATTCAAGACATTCCTAGATGAATGTGACAAAGCCAGGGCAAGTGGAGTAAGCGAGGACGAGATTGTTGTTTGTGCTACAAACCCATCATCCAAATCCATTGCTTCTAAGCTATTTTCTTGCTTGATCTGTGATAACTGACTAATTTCCATTTTCACTAATTCTCTGCAAACCACATTCATTGGTTTTCGATTGAAGCACGACTTTGGCCTTGTAGAATCGGTTTGGAGCTGCGTTTTAGCTTATGTTCTTCGGATTTACAGATTCATTTGTTAAATAATGTAGAGACCCTGTATATCCATGTTCTTTATTGTTCTTTATTCTGATTCCAGTTATATTAATGTCAAACAAAGAATTTGAATACATTGCATCCAAACTTTCTCCCACCTCCCCCCAATTTTTTTTTTCTTAGAGCATTAGCATCAACTTTTTTAAAAATATATTATTTTAATACATCCAAACTTTGTCTCCACTTCGCCATTTTCTTTCCTAATGTAGAAAGGATTATTGGACTGAATTGGCTTGACTATTTGGTGAAGCGCCTCATATTTCGTAATCCATGATTCAGGAAAAAGGGAAGTCATCTGGTCCCTTGTAAGTTGTCTTGGGACAAACGTACACATAGGAGTCATCCCCAGATCAACTTGGATTAGCAAGGCATCTTTGGTTTGGGCCATGGCTGGGACCGCCATATCAAAGGCATGATTTTGAAGCTTGTAGCAAGCTAATAGTGAAGTGTAGCTGCATATGTATCTTGTACCTGAGAAGCTCCTATGATCTGGACTTGAACCTTGAGAGCATCACAAAGATGAGGATCTTTGAGAGGCATGTTGAAATTTGGAAAAAGTGTGACAAAGACAATTCCTGCATTGAGAGTTGTCTTAACTGTTCCTATAATTGCATGTTGATACTATAAAAATCTGGAGTCAAGGAGTAAAATTTTGGAGACTGCAGGGAGTCCTTTTCTTCCATGAAAGGTCAATGCTAATCTTACAGCACCAAAATGAAGATGTGTGTACCATTGTTTTTGCCATGGAACAACAAATTCTTTAGGAAGCGCAAGGGTGATAAAATTTTCACTGTCACTTGCTGGAATATTGAACTAGTTAAACTTAGAGGCTTGGACATATTCTTTTACAGTAGAGGATTGAGAAGGGCCAATATATTTTTTATAGTTTTTTTAAGGGAAGACTGGGGCTTATTAAACACAGTGTAGGGATTTACAATGGGGAAGTCAGTAATAGGAATCTTACTATCTTCAAGTATATGAGAGATTTCATACAAGTAGTCTAGTCTATTTGAAGTAGATCTACGGAGGGTAAGATTAGAGGAGATTTTGGAGGAATCAACATCTGAGGAAGACGAGCTAGCCAAATTGCTTTCTTTAAGAAAGAGTTGTTTACCCAATACCAGACAGGACAAGAATGCCAACTCTAGGCTCAAACGTCCATAAGGTGACTATGGTAAACTTGATTCTTTGGAAATTTTAAAACAAACTCCTTAGTGTTCTACTTGATTATCTAATCCAGTGTTCTGATGTGACTAATACAGAGGATTCATGTATTTTGGCAACTGTAAATCATAGAGCATACTAATCAGGATAATAATCAAGGTATACTAATCAAAGGAGATGAAAACAATATATGGCTTTGATACCCACTATATATATGGAAGACAAGACACACACAGAACAAAGGGTGTAAGAAGATTATTATAGGGAAGACAAGACAAGGTTTGTGATAGCCACATTAGAAAAGAAAGAAGTAACAGTTTTTCCAACCCAGATGGCAATGCTCCAGCCAGTGTCATATGCCTTTGAAAAAGGCCTTACAATTAAAACATTTCGTGAAGATGGAAAGCCTTGCTATGAAGGAAGATCACCTTCTGGCCATATATGGTGAGATATTTGTGATTGTACTGAATGCAGAGGAGAAGAAACCCATGATGATGACCATCCAAGATGAAGGAAGAAAAAAATCTATTAGGGTCATATTTTTTATGTAATTGGCTAATCCTTTGACAAAACACACTTTACTTGTAATTAGGTAAATTTAAGTTGGGTTTAATGTATCAAGAAGTATGTTGCTCTAACATATCAAGTGATGTCTTTAAAGTCATGAAGATTGATCCAAGAAACAAGTGAAGAAAAGCTAATTCATTAAGTCTTGACAAAAGTTCGACAGAAGCTCAGCAGATACTACTATTAAGATTAAATGGAGAAGCTTGACACAAGCTCGATCTATTAAGAATTACGAGTTTAGAATTTCAGGTCTGAAATTTGGCCCAGGTTGTTGTATTTTTTTAGGGTTTCTTTTTTCACAATGCTAGACATATATAAGGCTTATTTTAAGAGTCATCACACACGAATACAAAGACCAAGAGTTCGATTTTCTCCGTGAGAAGCTACTGTGTTTGTACGTCATAGGGTTTTGTAACTGTAACTAAATGCTTCCTGATCTTCATTGTTGATGAAGTGCAAAACTTTGCGGCTAACAACAATCATTCAAGTTGCTAGAGTTAATCACATACTGGGATCTGTGCAAAGGAGTTAGTCATAGATTGGAGATTTGTGCATCAAATGAAAGAAGGCTACTACAAGATCAAGTCTAATTGGGTATTAGAGCTAAGGTTCAATTGTAGGTTGATATTTTGAGATAGGCCAAGGTAGTGGTAAGATTCCTCATACTTGTAACCGCTTGATTATTGATTAGTGAATTCTTGGGAGTGAAGACCTTAAATTCACTCGGTGGGGGTTTTTACCTTGTGATAGATTTTCCCCATTTGTCAACAAATCACCGTGTCATTTAATTTCTGTTGTATTTAGTTTATTTGGTGATTTGTTGGTGCCTTCACAATTTGCATATAATTTGACCTAATTAATCAACTTGGATAATTGAATTTGAAAGTTTAAATATGTGTATAAACATCCTTGAACGTTTAGACCTCCAATTTACAAATTAACCAATTCAAGTTTTATGTCAAACAACTAGTGTGCGGAAAATGAACATAAGCTATAATATAGAATTGGAAAAACTATCTAAGCCAAATTAAAATCACAACCCACAGCAGATAATAAAAGGCAAAGATAAAAAGGGAAGGAAGATGCAAACACAAAGACAACACGCGATGTGTTATCGAAGAGGAAACCGAAGCCCTCGGCGTAAAACCTCTCCGCCGCCCTCCAAGCGGTAAACAATCCACTAGAAAATGTAGTTGGGATTCATGGACAACAATAGACCCTTCAAGCCTAATCTACCCAGTGCACCTAAGCCCTCCAAGCTTCTTGCTCCAACGAGGTTGCGTCGAGCCTTTTTCTTTTCTAGCTTCCCGGATTCCGCTACTAGACCATAGCATCAACCAATGTAGATTGGTTCCTTCCTAATTGCTTCCCAGAACACCGAACAGCCCTCTCACAGTGATGAATATGGTGAGAATAAGGTTTTGGTAAAATGCCTCTCAAGGGTTTGACAATGGAGAGGAAGAGAGTTGAGGAATTTGAAGAGACTCTAATGTATAGATTGTAGGTGAATCAATCTTGTTTTAATTTAGGGTTTCTCTCTTAAAACTCTCTCTAGAAGCTCTCTTTCATTTGTGGGTATAAGGGGTATTTATACTGGGGTGAGAGGAGAATGTGAAACGTCAGGTTTTTCAAAACAAGGGTGGCTCGCGGCTTGGCCTCGCGACTTGACTAAGTCGCGAGATAACCGTATGGCCAGTTGTCCTGTTTTGTCCTGTAGTGCTCCAGCTAGCATGACTGTTCACCTTTTGGAATGCTTGGCACGTGTGCTGCATCTAGCGGCTTGCAGCTGCGAGTCACCAGCGAGATCAAGCCGCAAGTCTCTGTTTTCTTGCACACTCTTGAGCAATCAACACTCTATCTCACTCGCTACCCTTACAACAAACCCACCTAAATACAGGGTTACTAAATGCTGAAATACAAGCAAATTTGGCACGAAATAAAGCCAATAAGTTGGTTGATTAAATTCAACCTTACAATCTCCCCCTTTGGCTATTTCGTGACAAAACCCTAAGACAGACTCTAGACTTAACATGTGAGTTGGGAACAGTTGAGCAAAACTCACTCACACCTAACTCTAGAAGCTGTGAAGCACTTGAATCATAAGAACATGAAACTCCTGAAACACAACAATACACCATGATCATTGTATGCAGAAAAGTATGAAATGCATATGAAACAGGCTTAAGGTGATCAAGCAAGAATGAAGTGAAGTTTCAAAACATGGCTTGATCAACCAAGTAATCACCATAAGGTAGTGATCACAGTGCTCATTCACACTTGGAATGAACACTTGAACATACAGGTTAACAAGAACAAAGCAAGTTACTTGTATGCCCAACACTCAACCAATGCATAATACATTAAGTATATGCACCTAGGAACAATCCTACAAGGGCACAAGAGTGACAGTACTTAAAAGAAAATGCAATACATTTAGATAGAAGTACTGATTTAAACAAAGCATAAAAGGCTGCATAAAGCATGATACAAACCATAAAGCCTACAAATATGCATAAAACATAACCCTAAAAGCTTACATAAGCATCATGGGTACAAAACACAATATATACTGAAAAACATTAATAATATATAAAGAGAGTAAACCAAGTTTATAAGATAAGAGTTAGAAACAAATATACACCAAAACCACAGTATATTAAACCCATAAAAACACTAAATACCCAAAAACATAAACACAGATAAACAATGTCTGATTTTGACTGCTCCCCCTCAACATCTTACTCCCTCTTAAGAGTTGCTTTTCTGCTTCTTATCAACAACTCATCAACAAAACAGAAACTTATATGTCTCCCCCTTTTTGACCGGAATGGCCAAAGGGTCACTGTCTATGCTGGGTGGTAAAGCTGTCAAGTTTTGCAGACAAAATATCAATCTGGTCCTGCATGGTTGCCATCCTCTCAGAGTGCTCGGTCTGGACCCTTCTGATTCCATCAAGTCGTTCTAGAATGACTTGAAATGAATCTGGAGGTGTATTTGAAGAAGTTGATGCTCTAGTCCTTTTGCCACTCCTTCTGGGTGTTGAGGTTGATGCATGCCCTGTTGCCTCTACCTCAGTCTCCATTGGGACACCCTCTCCTTCATCACCTTTATCTTCTTCACCTGGAAGCCGAACACTTATCCTTTTGAAGGTTAGCTTGTTAATTGCAGAAGGTGTGGACATGGGACTAATGTCTCGAGGGATTGGAACACCCTTCTTTCTAAAGATCCTTATGAGCAGACTAGGGAAGATCAGTTTTTGTCTAGAAGTGGTTCTAGTCTCATCCACAATAGTGTCATATATGTGGGAACTGATGTCAATGAAAGTCTTTTCTTTGAGGTCCATCAGAAAAATTGCTCTTGCACTGTTGATTGTAGTCAACTTCCTTATGGGATATAGGTTAAACATCATGATTATAGTGAGGCACCTCATGTCCACTGGAAAAGCTATGGTATTCAGACATTTCCCTTCTCTCTGTCCACCTATCTTCTATTGTATAGTTTCAATAGACAGAATCCTATCTTTGTAATTGACAAACTCTTGATCTTCTAATCCTTCAAGACCTAGCACATCATCAATGTCATGTGCATCAAAAGTGAACTCTTTACCTCTAACCCAGCAGCTTAGATCATCCTCCCTTATCACAGCATTAGAATAGAACTCCCTAATCAGGGGTTCACACACAATTGGGAGATCACACAGAAGCTTTTCCCATCCTCTCCCTTCAAAACAGCTGGGGATAAAAGTGCCTCTCAAATCCTCCAAATCCACAAACCTTTCTTGAATAATTCCTTCCTTTAAGAAGGAGTCCTTGTATCTCTCAAAGTGGGAAACAGACCTGAACAGGTTAGGGTCCATTTTCATTCTTTTATCTGCTTTCTTTGCAGGTGTTTTCTTCTTTGGGGATGAAGAAGCCATCTGTGAACAATCAAAAGAGGCCACAACAACATAGTACAATACATGTGTAGAACAAATCAGTACTTTGTTAGTAACAAGGACAAAAAGGCAACCACACAGATGAACTTAAAACAATTAAACCTCATGCTACTTAAATCAACCACACAGATGAACAAGTCTAAAAGTGGATACACAAGAACAACTGGTATAATGCAGGGGAGTATTAAAGCAACAGAGATTGAAAACATCCAAAAGACACATATATGTCAATGAGACATAGAAATTGATGAGTATGACATGACTCAAAGAATAAAAGATAGATGCACACAATAGAAGAATAGGCACATATTCAGCACAGTAAACCACACAGCCAAAACAGGAACATTTTGAATCAACACAACAACATAAGATCAGACAAGATGAGTAACCAACAAATAACAACCCTAGCGAAGCACATGATGAAGAACAAAACCAACAACTCAATTAAGTTCAAACTAAATCAATAGATTCCACAAGCTAAGCATGGACAAAGAGCAACGGCCGAACAAAAACCCATCTCAAAAACATAAACAAATGCGAATAATCAAGAGGGAAAAACACAAAATCAAGTAAAATAGAGTTCAAGAAAGAAAACCCATACCTGTTACTTGAAGATTTTGAGCTGAAAGGAAGTAACAATGGAGTTTGAAAATGGTTACATGGAGCGTTTGGGAAGGAGACAGTTGAGAGAGAAGATGAATAGTCACAAAAAGTTTGAGGGAAAACTGAAAAAGATTTTAAAAACAGCCCCTATTTTTGCCAAACACGCGTTTTTCGCGACTGAAGTGAGTCGCCAACAAGTCGCCAGGTCAAGCCGCCAAAACACTCAAAGACAAAATTTTGAAAAAATTTTCTAAGTGTTTTTCGCGACTGGAAGGTCTACCCGCGAGGGAGTCGCGAGCTGAGCCACGAAAATCTCTGAGTAACCCTCGCGACTGGACCTTCCACTCGCGAACAAGTTGCCAAAATTGACCCGCGAACTCGCGACTGAGGCCTGCGACTTGACTAACCCGCGACTAAGTCGCCAAAACAGGGCAAAAGTGAATTTTTGAAATTTTCAGATTTTAAGAACATAATACTTTCCAAAAACACCTAAAACACTTCAAAAATCTTTTTGTGCTTGAATCAACAAAGATTGAGTATGTGAAAACACACTTCAACAAGTACAATCACACAAATGAATATGACATTTATTGAACATAAACTTGTGTGTTGTGTGTGGATATCAACAATGAGATAGTCCTTAGTCTAATGTGAAGTTTCAATGATCAATTCAACCAAGACATACACAATTAGCACTAGATCATGTGACCCATCTCAATTATAGAAATATGTATATATGACCTCCCACAAAACTTGATAACATATCTAGGAGCTTTACATTTGACTCCACTTTCAATCATAACAATTGATCTTTTTGATCCTTTTGAGACAATCACCTCTCATTGTGAGAGTGATATTTGATATTTCACTTTAATGAACAAGCCTTTGGCTTTTTGAATAAACATTCACTTTAATTTTTGGTCGCTTTCCCTTTTTCCTAGTCGAATACTAGTATGTGCGACAGGCTTTTGCAGCTCAATATCTCATTTCATTTGGAGATTTACATTTGGTGAGCTCTTTTTAGCAAAAACAAAAAATAAAGAGTGAGAAGATATATAGACACAAGTCTATGCATGTCTCAAGATCATCATAACCATTCACTCATCATTCATGACAAGTTCGAAGATCTATTTACAACAATCACATAGATTTCAAGATTTCTCCCACAGTGATAAGAGTGCAAAGAAACAAGCTATGCTCGAAAATGCACAAAGCCATTAGCACAAAGGTACAAGGCAAAACAAGTTTTGAGACAAAACTCAACTATGTCAATCAAACTTTTTGATTTTCTAATTTTTATGTGATTTTTGGATTTTTGACACAAGAAGAAAAAATAGATCAAAAACAATAAGAAAACCAAAAGTATGCACAAATAGACAAACAAACAACCATCAACATAAACAACAAGCAAACAATCAAACATCGTCACAAAGCATAGGAAGTATTAATGCATGGACATGTTGTAATGCTTATGCATGAGTACCATTTTTCACCCACACGTCACTTGCGTTTGGGGTGATTTCCTTATAGGATTGGGTACGGGAGTTAGGGCTTTCAAACCTTTGTGTGAAGCTTTCCAAGCAGTTGGTGAATGCACCAATCATCTTCATCACGTTCATCATTCCGGGATCACCATTTTGATCTCTTGATGGTTCACCTGCCCAATTTCTTCTATCATTTCTAGGTCCTCGTGACCTTTGAGGAGTTGCACTATTCTTTGCTCTCAGCTTTTGACAATTTGGTCGAGTATGCCCTTGAAATCCGCAATGATGACACACATAATTTGATCTAGGACCTCTTTGTGGTCGTGAACGAGACTTGGCTCGGGATTCAGACTTGCCCACAGATTGATTGCGTGAATTCAACAACCGTTCGTTCCCCATATTTCTCTTCTCCTCTATCTTGGGCTTCTCAGCAGTAGGACCAACGTCAGCTGATTCTTTGACTTTTATAAACTTCACTTATTTAGTGACATTTCTAGATGAGCTACTCTCTCCGGTATATCCCAATCCGGATTTGTCTGAAAAGCTCTTTTGAGATGATATAACATCATCTAGCTTTTTGGTGGTAACCCTCTTGCTTGCACAACCTCTTACTCAAGAAATCTCACTTTTGTGTAAGCTTCTGACAACTCACCATTCAGTGTTTCTATCTCACATTTGGCCTCCTTATATCGGATTAGGAGACTCTTATAGTCCTCCTCTGCCTTCTTCATTTTTCTCACAGCTGCCTTGGCCACCCTTGTGTACTCACCCGACTTCTCTAAGAGTGAGTTATAATTCTCTTGAAGATTGGCTGTGCTTTCATCTTCTTCAGCATCTGATTCTTCAGCAACTCCCAGTGATTCTTCATCACTATGTTCTCCAAGGTCTTGTACAAGCAGATTCAACTCGTCTAAAGACTCAACATGGGCAATAGTCATAAAAGCTGAATAGTTCCCCTCTCCATCACAGCTTTCTTCAGATTCTGAGTCGAATGAATCCGAGTCACTCAATGTCGTGGCATACACTTTGCCTTTCGATTTCAAATAATTTGGACATTCTTTCTTAAAGTGTCCATGCCCGTTACATTCGAAACAAGTGACACCTTGTGTAGATTGGGATTCTTTTCCATCTTTCTTTTTGAATTCCCTTTTCTCCCTTCCTGAACTTTGGAATTTTCCTTTATCACCAAATTTGCCATTATTTTTGAATTTCAAGAATTTTCGGAAATTTTTTACAAGGTATGCAACATCTTTGTCAACCACATCTTCTCCCGATGAGTCATGGTCTTCCACCTTCTCATTAATGGTCTTAAGAGCAAGAGATTTACTCTTCCGTTGATTGGGCAGCGACATCTCATAAGTCTGAAGAGAACCAACCAGCTCCTGGACTTTGATGTCATCAAGGTCCTTGCTCTCTTCAATTGCTGTCACTTTAGCACGAAAACTTTCCGGCAATGATCGAAGGATCTTCCTTACAATTTTAGAATCCTCCGTTTTCTCTCCCAAATTGAACTTGTTTACAATCACCTCATTCAACTTGCTATAGAAAGAGTCAAAGGACTCATCCTCACTCATTTTTAACTCCTCAAACTGAGTGGTTAGCATCTGCAGCTTAGTGTCTTTTACTTTCTTCGTGCCTTCATAAGTGGTCTCCAATATCTCCTATGCTTCTTTAGCAACGGTAATGTGAGAGATCCTGTGAAATTCATCTGGAGACACACCACAGAAAATAGCATTGAGTGCTTTACTGTTAGCATTAGATGCAGCGAGTGTTGCCTTATCCCATGTGGATTTGGCTTCCTCAGGCCTGGTCCAACCTATCTCAATAGCATCCCAAACAGATTCATCAATGGAACACAGAAAAGCTCTCATGCGAACCTTCCAAAAAGCATAATTACTACCATCAAAATATGGAGGTGCATTTAGGGATTGAGACCGATCCATCTCAATAGGGAGTCAAGGATCACACAATGGTAATGAAACCACAAGAAGTGTACCCGCTCTGATACCAAATGAAAGTTCAAATATGTGTATAAATACCCTTGAACGTTTAGACCCCCAATTTACAAATTAACCAATTCAAGCTTTATGTCAAACAACTAGTGTGCGGAAAATGAACATAAGCTATAATATAGAATTGGAAAAACTATCTAAGCCTAATTAAAATCACAACCCACAGTAGATAATAAAAGGCAAAGATAAAAGGGAAGGAAGATGCAAACACAAAGACAACACGCGATGTGTTATCGAAGAGGAAACCGAAGCCCTCAGCGTAAAACCTCTCCGCCGCCCTCCAAGCGGTAAACAATCCACTAGAAAATGTAGTTGGGATACATGGATAGCAATAGACCCTCCAAGCCTAATCTACCCAGTGCACCTAAGCCCTCCAAGCTTCTTGCTCCAACGAGGTTGCGCCGAACCTTTTTCTTTTCTAGCTTCCCGGATTTCGCTACTAGACCATAGCATCAACCAATGTAGATTGATTCCTTCCTAACTGCTTCTCAGAACACCAAACAACCCTCTCATAGTGATGAATATGGTGAGAACAAGGTTTTGGTAAAATGCCTCTCAAGGGTTTGACAATGAAGAGGAAGAGAGTTGAGGAATTTGAAGAGACTCTAATGTATAGATTGTAGGTGAATCAATCTTGTTTTAATCTAGGGTTTCTCTCTCAAAATTCTTTCTGGAAGCTCTCTTTCATTTGTGGGTATAAGGGGTATTTATATTGGGGTGAGAGGAGAATGTGAAATGTCAGGTTTTTCAAAACAAGGGTGGCTCGTGGCTTGACCTCGCGACTTGACTAAGTCATGAGACCCAGTCGCGAGATAACCGTATGGCCAGTTGTCCTGTAGTGTTCCAGCTAGCATGACTGTTCAACTTCTGGCATGCTTGGCACGTGTGCTGCATCTGGCGGCTTGCAGCTGCGAGTCACCCGCGAGATCAAGCCGCGAGTCTCTATTTTCTTGCACACTCTTGAGCAATCAACACTCTATCTCACTCACTACCCTTACAACAAACCCACCTAAATACAGGGTTACTAAATGCCGAAATACAAGCAAATTTGGCACGGAATAAAGCCAATAAGTTGGTTGATTAAATTCAACCTTACAGAATTAATTAACCGGGGTCAGGTTATCTTAACCTAACAAGTGGTATCAGAGCAGGCACACTCTGATTAGGTTTTAATCTTTGTTGTGTGATCCATTGACCCTGTTGTTATGGATCATGGACAATTTTTGATTATACCTCATTTTTTTGATGGTACTAACTATGCATATTGGAAAGTATGCATGAGAGCTTTTTTGCAGTCTTTAGATGAAAAGGTCTAGTTGGCTATCGAGGTTTGATGGACCAAACCTACTGAGCCACCCACGTCTTGGGATGATGACATGATTAAAGTTGCAAATTTCAACAGTAGAGCGTTGAATGCCTTGTTTAGTGCTGTGACTAACTAGGAGTTTATGAAGATCTCATCCATTGAGAGTGCCAATGAAGGCTTACCATGAGCTTTGAAGAAATCAGGATGGATGAAGAGGAGGCGTTCGATGAATTCTATGCCAAACTCAAGGACATAGTGAATTCTACTTTCAATTTAGGTGAAAAGATTCCTGAGCCTAAAATTGTGAGGAAAATCCTTAGATCTCTCTCAGAGTGGTTTCATGCTAAGATCACCGCCATTGAAGAGTCAAAGGACATCGACACTATTCCTTTGACGTAGTTGATTGGGAATCTGCAAACCTACAAATTAGGTTTAGTAAGGATTGGCAAGGGGAGCAAAAGCAAGAATATGGCTCTAAAAGCCAAGAATGATGAAGAAGATAAGTCGTTTGAAGATGAGAACTCAAAGTTCAAATCTTACATTACTAGACAATTCAAGAAGTTCATCAAGAATGCGAATGTCAAAGCAAATGACAAGGATTGAAATAGTCTGGATTTTCTCTATCTAAAACTCAAGAGAAATTCAAAAGAGAATCCAAAGAAGGTGGACAAAATCGCAACATTCTAGCCTGTCCAGAATGTTATGGGTGTTAAGGGTACAGACATTGGAAGCCAGAATGTCTTACCTATTGTGGACGTAAGGGGGGTCGAAATGGAGTCACGACCTAGTTTTTACAATGGTCTAGGTACCATATATATAGTGTCTTTTCGAGGAAGGACCTTTTGATCTTACTGCTAGAGATATGGGTTCGGAGTTAAGGTACGATCTTGGAAAGGTGGTAGGCACCCAAAACCACCCATCCTTAAGGTTGGCTTCTCATCATTGTGTCTTATGTCTTAACCCTATTAAAGGCATACTCAACATTGTCATCTAACTCACATACACACACACACACACACTAATCATACATCTAACAACCAACATGGCATCAAACATCCCTAACCATACATCTATGATGCTCACAAATAAAGCCTACTATACATCTAATCATGGCATCACATATTGTCATAGACCCTAGCATACATCTTAACACATCATCCTAGCATTCATCTAGCATGGCATTGTATCATATTCAAGGTAGCAACATGTAACATCAAACTAAGGCAAAAACATGTGAGCATTAAGGATCAAAAGAAGAAACAATGCTAAACAAAGCATATCATCATTCGAGGCATCAAGATCACCAACATAAACATGAAACCTAAGCAAGATCATATCATAATGCATGAACATTCCCTATGCATGACTTACCTTTACTTACCTTGCAGTGACTCAGCACTTATGGCATTATGCATGAGCATGTGAATGTATGATTATAGCATTAAAGCAATAAAACATAAGCTAAACCCTAATTCTAACATATGATAGCAAATCTGTTAGGTTCTAAAGACTTAGGATTTTATGTATTTAGAACTCTAATATGTATTGTTGGCAAACCATGATTAAAACAATGTGTTTAGAAGTGTTTTAGTCTTGCTCAAAGTTGTGCATTTATGTAAAGTTGGAATCGAGCTGATGCAGGAAAGCATTATGCATTTTGGCCTGGCTCGATCGATCGAAGCTTGGGCAGAATGTTTTTCTGCAGAATTTTTCAACTTAGCCCTAGTTGTTTTAAAACGTTTTTAGGGTTTCTTATTTGTCCTAAGTATAAAAGGCAAGCACTAGCCACGTTTTAGTGTTGCTCATATTGCGGTTTATGTAAATCTCTTGTGAGATCTAGAGGAGTTTTCCTTTACACAAACTTAGGGTTTTCAAGGAGAAGATTTATCTACACCTTGATGATCAACTTAGTTGCTGCCATTGAAGCTTAAAGAAAACACAAGCGGGTGTGCTTGTATCTGGTGGTGAATCTAAGAAAGAAGGAGTCCGTGGATTCGGAGCTCGCACGTGGTCGTGTTAGTAAGTTCTACTGGTGGGTAGCAATAAGAAGTCGAGCGTGGGGGCTTGTAAGTCTTATTGTATGAATTTCGATTCTTTTAAGATAGTGGATTCAAGTTTACCTTGAGGATAGCTAGGTCAAATCCTCCCCAGGTTTTTACCGGTTTGGTTTCTTGGGTGATCATATCTTGTGTTATTTATTTTTCCGCTGCTTTGCATGATATGATCTTTGTTATTGTGATAACCTAGACTTGTTTAATTGGACTAATTAACAACTTGGCTAATTACTTAGGTTAAATCAATTGTTTTTAAGGGGTCTAAAAACTATCAAGTGGTATTAGAGCGGGTTGCTCTTTTGTTGTTGATCCTTTGATCACTGAGCTGATCCTTGACCCCTGTTGTCATGGAACACAGACACTCTCTAGTTATTCCTTCTCACTTTGATGGGAATAATTATGCTTATTGGAAAGTAAGGATGAAAGCATTCCTGAAATCTATTGATGAGAGAGTGTGGAACTCCGTTGAATACGGATGGGAGAAGCCCACTACTCTTGTTAGTGAGTGGGAAACTTCTCAAAAAGAAGCAGCTGCGTTCAATAGCAAGGCTATGAATGCTATCTTTAACGCTGTTTCTATGGAGGAATTTAAGAGAATCTCTAATGTTGAGGTTGCTCATACTGCTTGGAATATCCTCCAGACTGTGCATGAAGGCACAAAGGCTGTCAAAATAAATAAATTGCAGCAATTGACTTCAAAATTTGAAAGCATTAGGATGTCTGATGATGAATCTTTTGATGAATTCTATGCTAAATTGAATGATATTATTAATTCTGCTTTTAACTTGGGTGAAATCTATGATCAACCTAAAATTGTTAGAAAGATACTTAGATCTTTAACTGAAGACTTTAGGCCCAAGGTGACTGCCATTATTGAAAGCAAGGATGTGGACTCCATCCCTGTTGATGAACTTGTAGGATCTCTTCAATCTTATGAGTTGGATCTACCCAAAACTACCAAATCCAAATCAATGGCTTTTAAGTCAGTTGATGATGTTGAAGGTGGTGGATTTGATGATGAGCTCTCTGCTACAGAGATTGCTTACCTTGCCAAGAATTTTAGAAACTTTCTCAGGAATAGTAACAGAAAGGCAAGAGGCACGAACACTGCTGAACCTAGAAACTTTAGAAAGTATGATCCCACTAAGGTTATCAATAATGATAAACCTAGAGAAAAAGTAGGTCAATCTTCTAATAATTTTTTGGGTTCTTAGTGTTTTGGATGTCAAGGGTATGGTCACATGAAATTTGAATGTCCTACCTATTTGAAGTCTAAGGGTAAGGTTATGGCTGTAACCCTTATTGATGGTGAGGTTTCAGATAATGAGTCTGATTGTGATAAGGATGGAAACTTCATTGCTTTCACTGCTACTGCTGTAGTTAATGAGAGCATATTTGTTGAAGAGAACCCTTCTGATGGGGAACTCTCTGAGGATGCAAATCTTCAAGAGGCCTATAATAAACTTTGCAAAGTTGTTGCAAAGGATGCCATGAATGTTGAACTTGGCCTGAAGAAAATTGAATCTCTTGAGCTTGATAAGAAGAATTGGCTTGTTAAACTGTTTGATGCTACTGAACTTTTGAATAATGTGAAAACTGAGAATATGCTTTTGCTTGATAAAGTTAAATCTTTGGAACTTGATTTATCTGTTGCTAGATCTGCTAGTTCTAAACTTGATCAAATGTTGAGTGTTCAAAAGTATACTTCTGACAAAACTGGATTAGGTTAGGTTGAAAGCATCTTTGTGTTTGCTCCCCATTCCACAAAATTTGTTCCTTCATCTTCTTATGAACCTTCTGTGAGTGAGACTGTTAAACCCCCTGTGAGTGAGGTTGTCAAACCCATAGAAGTTTCATCAGATAGGAAGATTAGGGTTGATCTGAGAGAGTCTAAGTGTAAAAAGCCTACCCTATCTAAGGACAAGACACATGATAAGCCTGCATGGGTTTGTCACTTTTGTGGAAAGTCTGGACACATACGTCCTAACTGTTACAAGCTGCAAGCTGCAAAGAGAGCCAGCAAACCAAAAGTACCTGTGCCTCAAGCACAAGATCCTATGGTACTTATTGGTGAATTAGTAAAGGCTTTAAACCTTTATTCCAATCCTGGAGTTGGTAATCATTCCCATGTGAATAAGAACTCCAATGCTCATGGTGCATCTAAAAGGTTTTGGATGCAAAAGACTCGAACTAACTGAGTCTTTCTGACATGGTCCTTGTGCTTCATTGCTCTACCCTTTGTGACATTTGTTCTTTGGTTTTGTTGTTTTTTGCTTTCTAGGATTTGCATTGCATAACATTCATGCATTTCATTCTAAGTTTTTTTTTTTTTTAATAATAAAAAAAAAAACAAAAAAAAAGGGAAGAAAAAGGAAGCAAATTATGTTTTGTACTATTCTTCTTAGTTTTTGAAGAACAAGGTTGGTCAATTTTATTTTCACATAACATGTCGTTTGTACCTTGTTTAGCTTTGATGAGCTTACTTATTGCACTTTACTAGTTGAAGCTTTGTAGTGCATGTTGTGTGGGAAAAATGTTTATGGTTTTTGATTACTCTGTCTTAATCTTGAAGTCACATGTTTTTGACTGTCGGACTTGAACTTTTAGAGAAAGGCATAAATGACCATCTCACCACTGTTCACTAGCCAATCATGAACACCTTAGTGCATATCATAAGATTTTGTGCTTGAGAAAGTGTAGCACATGCACAAAAAGATCATAAGGTGTAGCCTCGGTTTAAATGCTAAAATTGGTGTGTACATTATCCTGGCTATTTTAATAAGTTTCTGAACAATTAAAATTTGTGTGTATATTATGAGGCAAAATTCAAGAAACTTACATGATTGCAAGCTTATGATCTAGGAGATGTGGGAGTTATATGATGTAACTCTTTAGGTGATAGTCTCTTTAAATTCTTTGTGATGAATTTTGTAGACTTTGTGACTGATTGCTATTCACATATCACCTCACATGTATCTCAAGCTTTTGCTAGTTGCACACACTACATGAGTTACTCTTTGTTAAACTTTGTACATGTTATTGTGTGTGTTTATGGTCTGACCAACCAAGTTTTGCAAATACTTTGAATTTTGTGCAAAATTAATTTGTTACTTGAAAATTTGTGGAGAATGCAAGAAATTTTATTTTTGGGAAATTTGGGCTTAAAATTCTTGTTTTTGAAAATCACATCATCACATACTCATGCATTTTGTTCTTAAATTTCAATGCTTTGAGTTGATTCTGATTTTTTCAAAAACATTGTGTTTTTCCTCAAATTTAGTGAGCCTCTGCCATTTCGATCGATCCATTCTATTTTTCTATCAATCGAAATTTTTTAAATATGTTTGAGAGAGCCTCTGACTGTTTCGATCGATCGAAATTGATTTTCGATCGATTGAATTTTTTTAAAATTGTTTTGTTCAAGTCTCTGTCTGTTTCGATCGATCGAAGTTGTTTTTCGATCGATCGAAACTCGTGAATCATGTTTTTCTTTTTAAAGTCAGATTGGACTTTTTCAAATTCTCTTTTTCAAAACTTTTCAAACTTTCCTCTCTCTCTCCGACTTGGCTAGGCTCCACTAAGGATTTTTTTGTCGTATTCCTCCGAAATTTTTGCAGGGTTTTTGTCTCCCAAGGCCGGTAAGACCCTTATACCCTTCCTTTTGCATTTTATTTCATGTTTTCATACATTTTTCATGCATTTCATTGGTTATTTTCGGACTTAGCATATTTTGGGGTTTTTTGATGATACAAACCGTATTTTGTGAAATTGATCATTGGGTTTTTGTTCTAGGATGTTATAATCATGATCCTTGTGGTTTAATTTGATCAATTTGGGGATTTTTGAAAAATTGAAAATTCTAGGGTTTGTAATTGATCCGAATTGGGGATTTTGTTCAAATTGGGTTAAATTGATGAAATTGGCTTGTTAAATTGATGTAATTGGTCATTATTTTCTGAAATCTATCTTGTAAGATGATCAATTAGTCAATATCTTTCAAATTGATCAAGTGGTTTTCCAAATTTTGGGGTTTTTGTGTTAATACCTCTATGTTCAAGCCAATTTTGTGAATTTGAACTTATTTGGACTTAATTGCACTGCATTAGGACATGCATCATATAGATTTTTGTTTTATATTTTTTTTGTGCTAACTTGCAGTCTGCCCTTGGTTTTTTTTTCTTTTGTGTTTTTTGTTCCTTTGCTTTGTGTTTTGGTCCTTATCCTAGCACCATGCCTAGGAAAACTAGAGCCCATAGGACCCCTTCCACTTCCTCTGAGTCTCCCTTTAGGAGTGAGGTGTTTAGGAATGATAAGAGCAGAGAGGTCTTTGATACTTTGAACTGTAAGCGTAAGATTTGGGCTGAGCGTGCTGTGGTTTTAGATGAGATTGATCTGGCCATTAGGGCTAACTTTGAGTCTAGAGGTTGGTTGCCGCTCTTAGAGATATATTTTTTTTGTGCTAACTTGCAGTCTGCCCTTGTTTTTTTTTTTCTTTTGTGTTTTTTGTTCCTTTACTTTGTGTTTTGGTCCTTATCCTAGCACCATGCCTAGGAAAACTAGAGCCCATAGGACCCCTTCCACTTCCTCTGAGTCTCCCTTTAGGAGTGAGGTGTTTAGGAATGATAAGTGCAGAGAGGTCTTTGATACTTTGAACTGTAAGCGTAAGATTTGGGCTGAGCGTGCTGTGGTTTTAGATGAGATTGATCTGGCCATTAGGGCTAACTTTGAGTCTAGAGGTTGGTTGCCTCTCTTAGAGATATATTATCCACCCCCGACCGCCCTGATTAGAGAGTTCTTCTCGAACCTCTCTTGCCACGTCTATGATTTCAACACCCTTGTTAAGAGTTGGATACGAGGTGTTGAGTTCACCATTACCCCTCGGGTAGTGGCTGAGGCTCTTGGGGTTCCGATTGTTCGGGAGCCTGACTATCCCTATGATGAGTCGCCCTCCTTAGATGTTGTCATGTCATACATCACTGGGTCATCTATCCAGTGGGGTTCTGATCCTCGGATCACGTCCGCTGAGCTTATCAAGACTGTGTATCTTTTCTTTAGGATAGCATGTCATTCGTTGTGGCCTATTTCTCATTTCCACACCATCCCTCTAGAGCGATGTGTATTTTTGTATGCCTTTGTTTTTGGTGCGTCGATCAGTTTCCCTCATCTGTTCCTTCGTTCTTTGAACGAGGTTTATAGAAGTTCTGCTGTAGGGCATGCGCTTATTCATCCTATTTTCATTCATAGGATTTTGCTCTTTTTAGGTCTAGATGGTTTCCCATCTGGTGAGCTTGTTCATGTCGTTGCTCCCATAGGTGCCACCTTTCTTAGACAGAGGGTTGTTCACATGCGAGCTGTTCCTTCGCGTCCTAAGGGTGCGTCATCTGGTGCTGTTCCCCCTCCTCCCTCTTCTACAGGTGCTGATGATGTTGAGACGTCTGGTGCTGCTGGTGCTGATGTTCCTCTATCGACTACTTCGGATGATTCAGACATTCGACGTACGTTGGATCATGTCTTGACCATTCAAGCGGCTCATGGACAGATTTTGGTGGACGTGCTCGATGAGATCCGTGCCTTGCGTGCGGAGTTGGCACAGTTTAGACCATCTCCCTTTTGATGATGGATTTTGTTTGCCCTTTGGCATTCCGTCACAAAAAGGGGGAGTACTTTGTAGAGTTTTTGTTTTCAGGGGGAGAGTATTTCTTTGGTTGGAGCTTGTGGAGTTTAGATTGTAGCTAGGTGTTTCACTTTGTATTTTACCTTTTTAGCTCTTGCCATGTTTTTGTTGGGATATTCATGTTAGGGGGAGTGTTGTTTTTTTGGTACTGTTTATTGATTTATATTTATGAGGTATTCATTGATATATGTCTTTATTGTGTGTTGTTTGAAATCAAGAATTTAATTTGTTTACTTGTATTGTTTCCACACATGCGGTTATGCATTTTGTTTGGTGTTTTAGGAAATATACAGGTTGATTCAATTGAGCTGCTGTCTACACTTGGAATTGATGGATAGTAGTTAGGATTGAATTTGTTTTATGAGCATTATTTTTGTAAAGGGCTTTTATTTTGTAAACTTTGAGCTTCTAGTTGTGTTTTGTCACGGATTGCCAAAGGGGGAGTTTGTTAGGTTCTAAAGACTTAGGATTTTATGTATTTAGAACTCTAATATGTATTGTTGGCAAACCATGATAAAAAAAATGTGTTTAGAAGTGTTTTAGTCTTGCTCAAAGTTGTGCATTTATGTAAAGTTGGAATCGAGCTGATGCAGGAAAGCATTATGCATTTTGGCCTGGCTCGATCGATCGAAGCTTAGGCTCGATCGATCGAAGCTCGGGCAGAATGTTTTTCTGTAAAATTTTCCAACTCAGCCCTAGTTGTTTTAAAACGTTTTTAGGGTTTCTTATTTGTCCTAAGTATAAAAGGCAAACCCTAGCCACGTTTTAGTGTTGCTCATATTGCGGTTTGTGTAAATCTCTTGTGAGATCTAGAGGATTTTTCCTTTATACAAACTTAGGGTTTTCAAGGAGAAGATTTATCTACACCTTGATGATCAACTCAGTTGCTACCATTGAAGCTAAAAGAAAACACAAGCGGGTGTGCTTGTATCTGGTGGTGAATCCAAGAAAGAGGAGTCCGTGGATTCGGAGCTTGCACGTGGTCGTATCAGTAAGTTCTACTGGTGGGTAGCAATAAGAAGTCGAGCGTGGAGGCTTGTAAGTCTTATTGTATGAACTTCTTTTCTTTCAAGATAGTGGATTCAAGTTTACCTTGAGGATAGCTAGGTCAAATCCTCCCCAGGTTTTTACCGGTTTGGTTTCCTGGGTGATCATATCTTGTGTTATTTATTTTTCCGCTGCTTTGCATGATATGATCTTTGTTATTGTGATAACCTAGACTTGTTTAATTGGACTAAGTAACAACTTGGCTAATTACTTATGTTAAATCAATTGTTTTTAAGGGGTCTAAAAACTATGATAGCAAATCAAGCAATTAAACATGTGAAACATAGACATTAAGAGCATAAAAACATGAATAAGGAAGCTAAACACGTAAACATGTGAACGTAGAAATGAAACAAACAGAAAAACAAAATTAGGATTTTTGGGTAGCGGCTTGTGCATGCAAGAACAAGCTTGCATACGCATAATCAGGCCGGCGTATGTAGGCAAGATTATGTGTACGCAGGTTCTTGCCCAGAAACCTTGAAAACACAAAAACAGGGCAGAACCTCAAAACGGAAATTCTAACGACCTAACATGCATTTAAAACGCACAAACATATTAAACTAAGCTAGATAAACATGTTAGAGCATATTATAACAAGGAAATAAAGCAAACAGAAAATTAAAGTGCAAGAAAAGAAAGAAAAGAAAAAGAAAGATTTAAAACTAATACCTCAAAGAAAAGCTCTTCAAGCTTGATTTTTAATCATCCCCCTTAGTCAAATCTATTCACA
This sequence comes from Quercus robur, assembly GCF_932294415.1. Lineage (NCBI taxonomy): Eukaryota > Viridiplantae > Streptophyta > Magnoliopsida > Fagales > Fagaceae > Quercus > Quercus robur. Next base: position 41,510,181 of record NC_065537.1, read on the forward strand.
ATTCAATAAAAAGTGATTAGTAAATATTAAACTCAAAGGTCAAGGCCAGAAAAGGCCATAATGAAAAGGAAATTGACTTGAGGGTGTTTTGTAAAAAAAATCCCTTTTGATTCACTATTTCTAGTGAATCTTTGTGTTTTCTTGTGGGATTTCTGTGTGTTTTAAAAATATACATGTAAGGCTACTTATAGTGTGAAAAAAGGGGTTTGGAAGGATCCCCAGACGATGTGGGATTCGTTTGAAACCTCAATATAAATGCAGAAAATTTGCCTTGTATAACTTTCTAGAAATTGCTATGCGTGCGCAAGATCAAGCTTGCGTACGCATGTAGAAAGCCGCGTACGCAAGTTGCTTCGTATGTATGCATAGCGAGAGTTTCCTTTGGCCTTATTTTTCAAAAATTGATTTATTTGCTCATTAAAATTTATATTTCTCATTTTAACACTTCTCAAGTTAATTTAACTTTTGATTGGGGCCTAAACCAACCTTGAGTCTCAGAATTTAGCATTATTAGGGAACGAGGGACCGAGTTGTAAGGGGTACAAAATGCAGTGTCTACAGATGCCCCTATTTTGATTTGTGAGCTTTGCTAATGGAATCAAAAGAATAAGAGAAAAAAACATTTTGTTTCGACGTACGGCTCAGGCCCAACCCACACACACGACACACATCACGCATACATGGGTAGGGTACAACTCCGAAGAGTTGCGTGGGATTTCATATGCCCGAATTCCCACCTTTGTTGCTTGTGAAATGAGCAACAACAGGTTCGCTATCCCATAACCTGTTTTGCCAATTACAAGCAAATGGCGAGTGACTCACTATCCTAGAGTCATTAAAAAGAAAAACAAAGGTGCTCTTATGAGCTCAAACAATCAAACAAGGGTGCTTTTACGAGCTCAAATAATCAAACAAAGGTGCTCTTGTGAGCTTAAAAGGATATATATATCTGTGGTGTCCATCTGAGGCCGTTGCCTTAAACTTCTCCAGGTGGTACTTGTCTTCTATCTCTATCTCTACCTGTTTTGGTGAGGCTCTTGCCCCGGGTTGACCTTGGTCTCTTCCTCCATCTCTACCTCTTCTACTGCGCCTACATGTTCAAATCCCGTAGGATATGTGTGCAGAATTTGTATGGTGTGCTTGCATGTTTAACTCCCGAAGGATATGTGCACAACTTTGACTTGTATAAGATCTGTGTCTGCATATTCAATTCCTGTAGGATATGTGCACAAGGTTTGTATTTTAACTTTTTGACTTGTACGAGATTTGTACTTGCATGTTCAATTCCTGGAGGATATGTGTACAAGATCTGCATTCTGACTTGTATAGTGTTTCGTGCTTGCATGTTCAATTCCTGTAGGATATGTGCACAAATTCTATGTTAAATGGGACCGGTGCTTGCATATTCAATTCCCGAAGGATATGTGCACCATCTTGACTTGTACAAGATCTGTGCCTACATGTTCAATTCCCGTAGGATATGTGCACAAGGTTTGTACTTTGACTCTCTGACTTGCTTGACTATTTTCGAATGAAAGATCCACTGGAGATGTTGGAGGACTCATTGGGGAGTATGATTCTGTTGAAGAGTGCTTTAGGTGATGATTCCGACTTACCACAAAGTCGGGGAAAATGGGCTTTTGCCCTTATTTTTTAAAATATTCTGAAAATTGTCTCTATTTTGAAACTATTAGGCACCATGTCCCTGTTTCGAAACTCAATTTTCTAAAAATTGAGTTTCAATGTAATTCGATTTTCTAAAAATCAAGTTTCAAGGTAACTCAATTTTATGATTATCGAGTTTTAAGTAAGTTTTTCCCTCGAACTTGATTTTAGTAAAATTGAGTTCCAATTGGATTTTTTAAATTGGGAAAAGCCACAGGTGCTCCTCCAATGTTGCAAAAACTTACCTAGAACTCGATAATCATAAAATCGAGTTCTATTGGAAACTCGATTTTCTAAAAATCGAGTTTGAAAATAGGGACATGGTGCTTAATAGTTTCAAAACAGGGACATTGTACTAAATATTTTTAAAAATAAGGGGGGCAAAAGCCCATTCCCCCCCCCCCCCCGGAAGTCTTGATGGTGTATGGCTCATTGAGGTGGGGGTAGCTTACTGGGGAATTTTAGATGATGTGTTGTTCACTGGGGAACTTCCCTTCTCTGGGGAAATGATTGTCTTCTTCTTTCTCATAAATTACTGAGGATGGATGTTGACTCCACCCTCGAGGGGGTTTTACCAAACTCTACTAGGGAAATTGTTTTACAACTCTTGAGGGAGCTACTTCTGTGCCTTGGATCCACGGGGGAGTCTGTCTATGTTATTGGATTTACTTGAGATTTAGTTGATGATCTTGATGTTGGAAAATTTGGTTACAAAACACATAACGGAAGCAACAATCACAGATCTACTTCATTTATGAGAGATAACATGTAACCTTGAATTTTAGAACAAAGAATAGAAAACGTACCTTGATTTATGTACGTTGATTCTCAAAGAAAGTTCTTCTTCTTTTCCTTGTGGAGAAAAACTGTTTCCTTTTCTTTTCATCATATGTGTATTCTAACTACCTTGGTAGTTCCTTTATTTATTAACTCTTATTAAATAAAAACTGATTATCTAATTGGGTTAGCCTTTTGGGCCTGCCCAATTAGGCTTTAGTTTGTGTTTTGAGATTGGACCAAAGGGAACAAATAAGACTCTAGCTCCAATGGGCCTTGGGCTTATCCGTCAACTTTGACAAGTCCAAAGTTACCATTAATTATATTTAATACCATTATATAAATATAATTGCACTCTAGGCCTTATTAATAAATTATATCCTAAGATTCTAATGATATCATTTGACCCCTCCATGAAATATCCATAGAGAACAAAGTCATAAGGAACTGTCACTTTGTAAATAACTATTTTATCCTTGAGTACCCGGTTTAATCTGTTAGTTATTCACATTTATTGAAATCCAATTTCAATAAATATAAGCTTTAGTAACTCCTTACTAAAGTGAGCACCTTGAATAACCAGTTCCCATTACGCTTATCTCAAGGGGATATTTCGTGTCTCTATAAAAAAAGATTATGGATTCCATCTTGAGAATATGCGTTCCCTCAACACTACGTGTGGTTACCCAACATATTGAGGTTTTGACCGTGAATATTAGATCTCACTCTTGATATATCAAAGTAACCTACATTTTATGATCGGGTTCACTATCCTCTCAGGATTAAGAATCTATGAAATTAGAAGTCGTGAGATTAATTATTTAGGTGACAGTTGTTGATTGAATAATTAATCTCACAGCGGTCCAGTTCAATATGTCTTAACACTTAAGACACATCAACACATCAACTAGAGGTCTCCACTTCCATGATCAAGACAAACCATCTTAGTTGATGTGTTATAGTCTTCGCAAATGAAATGCCCAATTTCATCGCCGACTACGAACTATATTTTGAGTTTACAAGAAACTTGTGATTTATATCTTCTGTGACTAATATCACATACAATGCATCTCAACGACTATGATAATGTCCCATTAATTCATTTATAAATAGTCACATATAATTAAACAGTTTAATTATTTATGACATGCCAATAAATTGGATTTTAGGACATAAACCCCCACACTTGACTCACAGAGGAGTATTCATGATGATTTTTGGTCCACTGAGGGATGTTTGGTGCCTTTGATCCATTGGGAATATTTTTGATGGTTACAATCTGTTAGGGAATGATCTTGATGCTTTTGATTCACTAGGAATGCCTTTGATGTATGTTGATCCATTGGGGATATTTTTGCATTTTTGGATGTACTTTTGAATTTTCCTTTGCACTTCGTGAAGATTTTTGAATTTTTTTTTGCTAAACTACACGTAGTTTAGCGGGGAGGCCTAAACTACTCGTAATTTAGCCACTAGGTGTGTTCCCGCCTCTTCATTTTTCTCCAACGGTTACCGATCATTTTTTTTTCTTTTCATTCTCTTCGTCTCCCTCATCTCTTCACATTCTCTAACTTTCTCTACAAAAGCCATCTGCTTCTCTCTCATTCCCTCATAATTTGACTCTCATTTCCTTCCTCAATCTCAACTTCTCTCTCACACTCTCTTATCTCCTTCAATGGCACCCAAGAAGAGCTCCTACATTCTCTCCACCGATGCCTTGGTCGGTCTATGTTTATGGTCTCAATGGCTTTGGTCGGAAGCGGCCTTTTGGCCGCACTACAAATGTCACGGGCTACCTCTTTCTTGAAGGCACCCGGGTGGCGAGTTCTCTTTCATCCTTGTTTCTTTTTCCACTTTTGCATCCTAACACTTGTTCCAACAACCTTTCCTTCAAAATTCAGCCCACTGTCCAAGAGCATGAGAAGCTTGTTTTGCTTGTGGGAACCTCAAGCTTGAGTTGACTGAGTACTCGCGGTAGCTGTATGGAGGCGGGGATGATGAGGATGATGATGGCGGTGATGGTGTGGGGGGTTCATAATCGACTCCGAGTCATCAGCTGAGGAAGAGGCGCTTCCAATGATCCTGCAGACAGACAGACATACAGACACAGTATAGCATGACATACTTTCTTTCTTTTGTTTCTTTTACTTTTCTTCTTTAGCATACATGCTTGCACTTATATTTGGTTTGAGACATTGGGTTGTATTTTAAGAACACCTTTTACATTCATGCTTTTACTTGGGATATGTACTTAAATTACAAACTTTTGGGAATTTTATGCCATTCTGTTGTTCTTAGAAATCTTGTACTTGAATTGTGCCTTGAGTAATCTTTTTAGTCTCTCCCTTGTACCTTCCCATATTATCAAGTTCAATGAATGAATCTCTTCTCTCAATCCCTAATTTTTTCCTAGGTCATCGACCAAGTGGGATTCCTCTAATTTTTGCATGGATTGCCTTTCGGTTTTCAACCCATCGAGGCTCCTTGTATCGTCATTGAACTTATTTTTTTCATTTTTTATTTTTCTCTTTTTTATTTTTTATTTTTCTCACATCTTCTCTCCTTCTCTTTTTCATTTCTCCGGACATGGCCATATGAGAGGCTCCAATTGCTTCATCCAACTTTGGGATATGAGAAATGACTTAGGGTTGTCGTGAAGTGGGTTCACATATCTGAGAAAGCTTATAAAAAGTCCAAAATTAAGAAAGACTGACCAACCACTTTGATATGCCCCAAATTATACATTTCTGCACTTTACGATTCTTATTTCTTTTCTCATGAATTTGATAAAGGATTGGAATGTTCCACATCCCTTATAAAAATAATTTATCATCTTTTAATTTGAGTAATGAGAGAACCACCCATTTATTATCTTTGCTTATTGTCATCATTTTTCTTTTTCTTTTCTTTTTTCAATGCCATGTAATTTTTGCCCATGATGTCCTTTAAGGAATTTTCACCATGCCCATGGTCTTTGCCCCTATCTTTTGCCTTGATCATCTTTTTGGGTTTTCAACCTAGCAGGTTTCTTTTGTCTTAACTTTTGCCTAGGCCACCCTTTTGGGCTTTCAACCTAACAGGCATTTTTCTTTTTTTCTTATCAAATGTGGTATCTTCAGAGTCTATCCATGTTGATTGGGCGAAGCATCTCTTCCCCATCCAAATCTGTAATTCTGTAATTCTTGATGATAAAAGGGCCATGAAATCTTGAAAATGTGTTAAAAACAAAGGAGTTGTTTAGACCCCCAAATTAAAGTTACGGCTCGATAGATTTTACACTAACTTAGTTATAAGTGCGAAATAGTGTAAATGCGAGCGGATAAACAAACAAGCTACTCTAATCCATAATCAAAACAACACAGCAGTAAAATGGAATGTAAAAGAGTAGGGAAGAGAGAAGCAAACACAAGATAACATGCCGATGTGTTATCGAAGAGGAAATCGAAGAACTCGGCGAAAAACCTCTTTGCCGCCCTCCAAGCGGTAATCGATCCACTAGACAATCAGTTGGGATACATGGGTCAACAAAAGACCCTCCAAGCCTAATCTACCCGATGTACCCAAGCCCTCCAAGCTCCTACTCCAACAAGGCTTCTCGGAACCGTGTCTTGTCTAGCTCTCTGGATCCCGCAATAGGCTCCATGTTGCATCTGCCATCTTTGGCTTCTTCCAATGCTTCCCAGTAGCACCAAACTATCACTTGACGCTCTGAAAGGGTGTGGTAAGTGTTTGGGCTATCAACCTCTCAATGGTATGGAAATGGAGAGGTAGGAGTTAAGGAAAATCCACAAGCAATTGTGTAGAGGATTGTGGGTATAACAATCTCTAACTCTCAAGGTGTTTGGCTAGGGTTTTCTCTCAGAAGCACTCCTCAACATTTGTGGGTAATGTGGGTATAAATAGTGTAGGCACAGAAAGTGTGTATCAGAATTGACAATCTGGCAAAACACTCGCGGGTGTCTCGTGGGAAGGCCTTACCCACAAGATACTCGCGAGACACAGCTGTCTCCATCTTGTTCTGACTTTTCGTATTCCAGCATGTGCAAGTCACATGGGTCACTTTGCGGGATGCTTAGTTGCAAGATACCCGCGAAAACTCTTCAGTCTTCAATTGCTTGAGTCTTCACACTTTCTTTCTCTATCACACAACCCTTATAATCAAACCCCACAATAAATACAGGGTACAAAAGATTGAATAAAATTACAATAAAATTTGGCACGAAATTAAAGCCAACAAAATACATATTTGTAAATTACAACTTTACAGGCTAGACCATCTTGGCTTCATCTTTCCTCTCAGATTAAAAGTTTCATCTCTAAGCATTTTAGAACCAAGTCCCCTTCTTTAAGGTTTCTAGGTCTCACCTTCTTGTTAAATGCTCTAGCAATCCTCTTTTGGTATCCTTGTGTATGGTATTGTGCCCAAGCTCTTTTCTCATCTAACAAAGCCAATTGCTCCAATCTTTGTTTCACCCATTCTTCCTCTAGGACTTTGGTTTCTGCTAGTACCCTCAAAGATTGTAATGGGAAGTACCGCTTCACTACTGTAGACCAAAGAGTAGGGAGTTGCCCCAGTTGATGCACGAATAGAAGTTTTGTAACCCTATAATGCAAATGGGAGCTTTTCGGCCCAATCTTTGTATGTCACTACAATCTTGGCTAGGATTTTCTTGATGTTCTTATCGGTTGCTTCTACGACTTTATTGGTCTGTGGTCGATATAGTGAAAACTTGTGATGCTCAATGTTGTACAGTTCCATGATTATTTTAACCTCTCACTTAAAGTGCAAACCATTATTTTTGATGATCTCTTAGGGTACCCTATATCGATAAATGATGTTATTCTCTATGAATCGAGCCACATGCCTGGCTTTTAACACGAAGTAGGAGGCCGCCTCCATCCACTTTGTGAAGTAATCAATTGCCACTAGAATTTATTCGTGTCTATTCGAGGCCTTAGGGCATATTTTTCCAATCACATCTATGCCCTAGACTAAGAAAGGCTGTGGAGAGGTCATGCTGTATAACTTACTAGGTGACACGTGATTCAAGTTTGCATGTGCTTGGCAATCGTGGCAACTCTTCACAAAGTCTACACAATCGGTCTCCATCATGTTCCAGCAGTACCCTATCCTTAAGATCTTCTTGGCTAACATTCTCCCATTCATATGAGGACCACAAATCCCTTGATGAATTTCCTCCATATCTTTCTCGGCTTTTTCTTTCCTTAGACAACAGAGATGTATACCATCATAGGATCTCCTATAGAGCTGACCTCCATATAAGATGTATTGCATTGCCATCATCCTAATCGAACGACGCTCTCTCTTGTCTGCACCATCCGAATTACCCCTAACTCCAAGAATTTCATGATGTCATAATACTAAGGAATCCCTTCTTCCTCTATAACCAAGACTGAAGCTTCGGTCTTCTCTTTGTGTATCATCCCATAACTTTGTTCAATCTCTAAGGGTCGTGTCTATACTCCTTCGGGTATTTCAACCATGGAAGCTAAAGTAGCCAAGGCGCATGTAAACTGATTCTAAGCTCTAGGGATGATCG